>NC_054703.1:15027631-15327631 GCF_016097555.1 Gigantopelta aegis | reverse complement strand
TGTTAACCTGTTATGGCTAGCTCTTCTAGACTGGATCACATACATCGAGTTTCGGGAACATAGATGATTATTAGAAGTATAATGGTCTATACACATGTGAATTAAAGTTAAAAAAAACATTCTACTCGGTGGCTATATAAACCAAATTGACCCAACCACGTCCATCAACCTATAAATAACTTGCTTTGATAACCTGCACTATCATGCAAACACACTTTCTATGTGATCCCATGACATGTTGTTGATAATTTGAAGTGTTATCACATTACTTCCTGATAACATCTACGTTGCTACCATGATAACGCTGGCGTTGTTATTTGTCATCATGTTAATAGGACATGGATTTTCTGCTTCTCAGTTGGTTTATTGTTAGTTTTTTTTCAAACAACCAATTCTAATGGCAGTATGTGAATCGATCGTACTCTTGTTTCGAATATAACCAGTGTATGTCTGAAGTGCTGTACCGCCATTCAAACGAGATATTTCACATTCCTCTACAGTGAACAAACTACATTCAATAAATATTATCTGCTAGCGAACATACTCGTTGCAAACATAGTGTCCTATTGATACAGCTATAAAAACCAATCTCTGTGGTGAAAGGGAGAATTGAAAAGACAGGTCATTTCATTTTACAGACTGGACTTAGCTATCTGCAGTAACTACATTTGTTATAAAACTTACAAAATAGTGTAGCCTTGATGCAAATAATATGTCGCGATCTGTTACAGCAGTACTGCAGTTAGGAATTTTGGTCATTTCTGTAACTCAACGTGATCTGTTATAAACTGAAAGATGCGAAATAAAACACGCATATACACGCACGTTCTCTCTCTGTCTCTGTCTGTCTGTCTGTCTCTCTCTCTGTCTGTCTGTCTCTGTCTCTCTCTCTCTCTCTCTCTCTCTCTCTCTCTCTCTCTCTCTCTCTCTCTCTCTCTCTCTCTCTCTCTCTCTCTCTCTCTCTCTCTCTCTCTCTCTCTTACAATAGGTCAAGCGTCTGATTGCAATTGGTTGTTACCAGGGTCAGAGACTTTTGTGAATTATTATGAAACAAATTTGTTGCATTATCCCGACAGGTAATCGGTATAACAACCCCAATTTCAACCAGCACACGTTTCGCTAACGTTCGCGAACTATTTGATTGGTTCCCAACGTGGCCATTTGGTTTACTGTGAAGCGCATAAACCAGTCTAGCGGATGGTTTTTTCTACTTGATCTGGCTTAACGCAGCACAGGTGTTAGGCTGTGCTGGTATTGAATTACAGGCTTATTATCACACTGATGAAAAGAAATCAGGGAACGTGGAGTTGTAAACCAAATTTAAATCACTACTCAGCGTAGTAATGTCTGCATATCATACAAATTTGAGGGATGGGACGTGGCCCAGTGGTAGAGCGCTCACCTGATGCGTGGTCGGTCTGGGATCGATCGCTGTCGATGGGTCCATCGGGCTATTTATCACCTAGTTCACCACGACTGGTATATCAAAGACAGTGGTATGTGCTACCCTGTCTGTGGGATGGTGCATATAAAAGATCCCTTACTACTAATGGAAACATGTAGCGGGTTTCTTCTCTAAGACTACCAATTACCAAATGTTTGACATCCAATAGCCCATGGTTAACAAATCAATCTGCTGTCGTTAAACAAAACAAACTTTAATTTAAAAAAAAAAAATTATTATTATTATTATTTTTTTTTTAATGGTTGGTTCAATCACTGGTTATCAGATGTGAAGAATTTTTTTAATATATATTATATGTTAAATAAGTACTACGTAAAATTATACAGAACAAAACTACGATCAAGTCAGAAGGGTTACCATTGTCTACAAGCTTTTGCATAATATGTACATGTTTGTTAGGGACCAGTGCAATAATTACGTGGCACCGGTTTCATAAAAAAAATATAACCCCATGATCCCCATCAACCGAGTACCTGCCATCCATAACACTAACAGCTTAACCATTACGTCAGCAGTACCAGCCTATGTATCGTGCACATAACCAACTCAGTGGCGCAGAGATCTGAACCATCGGACTTAAGGCTGGTAGGTACACATCCCGATACCGGCTCTCACCCAGAGCGAGCTTTTAAAGACTCAATAAGCAGATGTAAGACAACTACACCTACCTGCTCTCTTAGTACAGAGGCGGATCTAATGGGGGCACCAGGGGCCCGCCCCCCCCCCACCCTTATATTTTGCGACAGTGATAATTTTATTATATATTTGACCAAAAAAATTCATTGGAGGATGCAAGGAATAACTAATAAAACGGTCGGGTCTTATGCATGACCGATGCCACACACCTAGAAGTCCTACCCTCTATTCAAAGATGCAAATGAAACAATGTTTTCGGTCTTATGACATTGGCCCCCCCCCCCCCCCCCCCCCCAATGGATTTTCTGGATCCGCCACTGTAGTAGCACTCTTACTAAGAAAAACGAACACTAACCACTGTGCTGGTGTTTGCCCATGATAGCATGCGGAAACCTTCATTGGATATAAGCACACAAATAAAGTTGAAATGAATGAGATACCGTGCGTATATTAAATCGGTGAAGGTTTACCATCAACCAAATGAAATAACAGGTGTAGGCCAAGTGTCGGTCAAACGTACCTATCGGGTTTCATGTTGTCAGATATGGATTTTATTTCCCAATACAGGTAATCTAACCCAGAATGAGTGCACCACTATGTTTACTGGTAAGTATATATAAGCCAACTATTCGGACTGAAAAACTACTCCATAACATTCCATATTGGGTCTGTCTTTATACATACCTTCTAGTTAAAAAGCCACTCCATCACTCTCCATATTAGATGTATCATTGTACACACTTTCTAGTTGAAAAACCACTCCATCACCTTCGGTATTGGATCTATCTTTATACATACCTTCTAGTTAAAAACCACTCCATCATCCTCGATATTAGATCTATCTTTATACATACCTACTAGTTGAAAAACCTTTCTTTTTCCTTCCATATTAGATCTATCTGTATACACATGGTCTAGATGAAAACGACTTCATCACACTCCGTAAGCGATCTATCTTTATACACACCTTCTAGTTGAAAAAACACTCTATCTATATACATACATTCTACTTAAAAACCACTCCATCGCCTTCCATATTATATCTATCTTTATACACACCTAGTTGAAAACCACTCCATCAATCGCCATATTAGATCTATCTTTATACACACCTTCTAGATGAAAAACCACTTCATCACCTTCCATATTAGATATATCTTTATACACACCTTCGAGTTGAAAACCACTCCATCACCCTCCATATTAGATATATCTTTATATATACCTTCAAGTTGAAAAACTACTCCATCATCCTCCATATTGGATGTATCTTTATACACACCTTCAAGTTGAAAAAACACTCGATCTCCCTCCATATTGGATCTATCTTTATACATACCTTCTAGTTGAAAAACCACTCAATCACCCTCCATATTGGATCTATCTTTATACAGACCTTCTAGTTGAAAACCTCTCAATAACCTTCCATATTGGATCTATCTTTATACACACCTTCTAGTTGAAAAACCAATCCATCACCTCCCTTACTAGATATATCTGTACACATACCTTCTAGATGAAAACGACTCCATCACCCTCCATACTGAATTTATCTTTATGCATACCTTGTAGCTGAAAACCACTCCATTACCTTCCATATTAGATTTATCTTTATAGACACCTTATAGTTGAAAACCACTCCATCATCCGCCGTATTACATGTATCTTTATACAGACCTTCAAGTTGAAAAACCACTCCATCATCCTCCATATTAGATGCATCTTTATACAAACCTTCCATTTAAAAAACCACTCCATCACTTTCCATATTAGATCTATCTTTATAGATGCCTTCTATTTGAAAACCACTCCATCACCTTTCATATTAATCTATCTTTATACACACCTTCTAGTTGAAAAACCACTCAATCACCCTCCATATTGGATCTATCTTTATACACACCTACTAGCTGAAAACCACTCAATCACCTTCCATATTGGATCTATCTTTATACATACCTTCTAGATGAAAACCACTCCATCATACCTTCTAGATGAAAACCACTGAATCACCTTCCATATTGGACCTATCTTTGTACAGACCTTCTAGTTGAAAAACCAGTCCATCACCTTCTAGTTGAAAAAAACACGCCATCACCTATCATATTGGAGTTACACAAGAACAACCACACACACACACTCACACGCACACCATCACCTTCCATATTGGAGCTACACAAGTACAACCACACACAAACACACACACACATACACACACACACACACACACACACACACACACACACACACACACACACACACACACACACACACACACACACACACACACACACACACCATCACCTTCCATATTGGAGGTACACACAAGTACAACCACACACACATACATACATACACACACACACACACACACACACACACACACACACACACACACACACACACACACATATACAGAGAAAGAAAGAAATGTTTTATTTAACGACGCACTCAACATTTTATTTACGGTTATATGGCGTCAGACATATGGTTAAGGACCACACAGATTTTGAGAGCAAACCCGCTGTCGCCACTACATGGGCTACTCTTCCGATTAGCAGCAAGGGATCTTTTATTTGCGCTTCCCACAGGCAGGATAGCACATATACACACACGGACACGCACACGCACATACACACGGACGCACACACACACACCATTACCTTCCATATTGGAGCTACACAAGTACAACCACACACAAACACCATATTTTGAACTATTTCAACACACACCTTTTACTTCTAAAGACAGTTCGTTAGTTTTGTTATAGAACGAACCGTTGACGAAGTAGTTCACAGTACATCTGTACGTAGCTTCATCCTCGCGCCTAATCTCCATGTATGTGATGATGAACTTACACAAACCGAATCTCAACACCGTTCTCTTCTGCAGTAAAGTACCCTCCCCAGGTGCGTACCCCATCCAACCATTCTTAACGTCTTTGCTTGCAATGTCAACAAAATCCCGTTCGCTGCTTCGCTTCCTGCTCCAACCAATACCAGACAAACGCTCTTCGTTTGATTTGCGACAGATACACTCCAAAGACACGTCGTTTCCCACCCACTTGAATACAGAAATAGTGAGACTGTGAACCAAATGAATGTCTGAAAATAACAATAATAATGATGATAATGATAATAATGATGATACTGATGATGATAATAATAATAATAATAATAATAATAATAAATAATAATAATAATAATAATGATAATAATAATGATGATAATAATTGGACAAAAAATAAATAATAATAATAAAACTAATAAAAATACATGTAATAATAACAATGATGATAATAATAATTATCTACTAGTCCACCAATATTTTCAAGTGTTCAAATGTGGAAATCCTGTAAGGCAGGAAATGGGTGTAGGAGGAAAGATTCAAAGCCTGTAAGGCAGGAAATGGATGTAGGAGGAAAGACTCAGTCCCTGTAAGGCAGGAAGTGGATGTAGGAGGAAAGACTCAAACCCTGTAAGGCAGGAAGTGGGTGCAGGGGGAAAAATTCAAACCCTGTAAGGCAGGAAGTGGGTGTAGGAGGAAAGACTCAAACCCTGTAAGGCAGGAAGTGCATGTAACAGGAAAGATTCAAACGCTGTAGGACAGGAAGCGGGTGTAGGAAGAAACCTCAAGCCATGTACGACAGGAAGTAGGTGTAGGAGAAAAGACTCAAGCCCTGTAAGGTCTGTTGAGTATATTTAAAATGGTGTGTTTGTATGTTAGAGTGGGGGTGTGGGGATGGGGGTGGAAATACAGATGTATTCGAGGGCCCAAACCTGTGATTAGGGGGCATAATCGCCTGAGACCATTTCAATTTGAAGTGTTAAAATATGACATTAAAGTCTTCTGGGCACAGGAAGAAGTGAGAGGCATGACCCCCAAGCAGGCAGGTATGTAGTTGTGGGAGGGTGAGGGATGGTGGTCGGAAAACCTGCCTGCTCAAAGCAAATTTTCTTCTTTTTTCAATATATTTCAAATAATAATTTGCCATGATCCGAACCGACTAAAACCTCTACTCTCCACTGCCCCCCCCCCCCCCCCCCCCCCCCCCCGCATCATTTTCTGCATACATGTCTGCGCATCCCTCTATTCTGCATACTCTGCCCTCAAGTGTTCTTTTTAAAGAACACCCTTCTGTTTATAAACTAATCCATCTTCGGACAGTACAAAATGGTGAATACATTAGAAATTTAGGACAATTTGTAGTCAGTGGCTGTGACTTGCAAAACTCTCTTCAGCGGTGATACACCTTTTTCAAAACTAATTTCCATACTTGTTTGTTACACACCTAACAACTGATTAAACAATGTGCTGGGGTGTAACAGTTATCACTACGTTACACACCTAACTGATTAAACAAGGTGCTGGGGTGTAACAGTTATCACTACGTTACACACCTAACAGCTGATTGAACAATGTGCTGGGGTGTAACAGTTATCACTACGTTACACACCTAACAACTGATTGAACAATGTGTTGGGGTGTAACAGTTATCACTACGTTACACACCTAACAACCGATTGAACAATGTGCTGGAGTGTAACAGTTATCACTACGTTACACACCTAACAACTGATTGAACAATGTGCTGGAGTGTAACAGTTATCACTACGTTACACACCTAACAACTGATTGAACAATGTGCTGGGGTGTACCAGTTATCACTACCTTACACACCTAACTGATTAAACAATGTGTTGGGGTGTACTAGTTATCACTATGTTTTGCATATAGATGATAGGGACGTATTAACTGAACACATAAACATTGGAAGTCCATGAATGTAGAATATATGTGCATATGGAAGGTTATTATGCAGATGATATGAATGTGTGATGTTTAAATCTTTTATTGTAGTTTTAATCCACATGGGATAGGAGATGTAGGCGGGTTTCATCTCTGATGTTTCAACGAAGTACTCTTACTTTCGTAAGAGAAACTGATGTGGATTGCTGGATGGAACGGGACAAATGGTGTTTCTAAGAAGTACTCTTAGTATCGTAAGAGGCGATGATGTGTTTGCTGGTTAGAACGAGACAAAGGGTGTCTCAACAAATCGCGTACTGGATGACGGTAGTCAACTCAACGGTTGAAGAACCTCATCCAACATGGTGATGGTTGGTGGTGTATGCATCCAATAGATGGCAGTGCCTGGTAACAACGAACATTGGCTTGGTCTACACATATAAGTAACAAGTGATTAAACAATGTGCTGGGGTGTCAGAGTTATCACTATATTACACACCCAAATAACAAGATATTACACAATGTGCTGGGGTGGCAGAGTTATCACTGTTACACACCCAAGTAACAATTGATTAAACAATGTGCTGGGGTGGCAGAGTTATCACTATGTTACACACCCAAGTAACAAGTGATTAAACAATGTGCTGGGGTGGCAGTTATCACTGTTACACACTTAAGTAACAAGTGAGTAAACAATGTGCCGGGGTGTCAAAGTTATCACTATGTTAAACACCTAAGTAACAAGTGAGTAAACAATGTGCTGGGGTGTCACAGTTATTACTAGTTTACACACCTAGGTAACAAGTGATTAAACAATGTGCTGGGGTGTCAGAGTTATCACTATGTTACACACCCAAGTAACAAGTGATTAAACAATGTGCTGGGGTGTCAGAGTTATCACTATGTTACACACCCAAGTAACAAGTGATTAAACAATGAGCTGGGGTGTCAGAGTTATCACTATGCTACACACCCAAGTAACAACTGACTAAACAATGTGCTGGGGTGTCAGAGTTATCACTATATTACACACCCAAGTAACAAGATATTACACAATGTGCTGGGGTGGCAGTTATCACTGTTACACACTTAAGTAACAAGTGAGTAAACAATGTGCCGGGGTGTCAAAGTTATCACTATGTTAAACACCTAAGTAACAAGTGAGTAAACAATGTGCTGGGGTGTCACAGTTATTACTATTTTACACACCTAGGTAACAAGTGATTAAACAATGTGCTGGGGTGTCAGAGTTATCACTATATTACACACCCAAGTAACAAGATATTACACAATGTGCTGGGGTGGCAGAGTTATCACTGTTACACACCCAAGTAACAACTGATTAAACAATGTGCTGGGGTGTCAGAGTTATCACTATGTTACACACCCAAGTAACAAGTGATTAAACAATGTGCTGGGGTGGCAGTTATCACTGTTACACACTTAAGTAACAAGTGAGTAAACAATGTGCCGGGGTGTCAAAGTTATCACTATGTTAAACACCTAAGTAACAAGTGAGTAAACAATGTGCTGGGGTGTCACAGTTATTACTATTTTACACACCTAGGTAACAAGTGATTAAACAATGTGCTGGGGTGTCAGAGTTATCACTATGTTACACACCCAAGTAACAAGTGATTAAACAATGTGCTGGGGTGTCAGAGTTATCACTATGTTACACACCCAAGTAACAAGTGATTAAACAATGTGCTGGGGTGTCAGAGTTATCACTATGCTACACACCCAAGTAACAACTGACTAAACAATGTGCTGGGGTGTCAGAGTTATCACTATATTACACACCCAAGTAACAAGATATTACACAATGTGCTGGGGTGGCAGAGTTATCACTGTTACACACCCAAGTAACAATTGATTAAACAATGTGCTGGGGTGTCAGAGTTATCACTATGTTACACACCCAAGTAACAAGTGATTAAACAATGTGCTGGGGTGGCAGTTATCACTGTTACACACTTAAGTAACAAGTGAGTAAACAATGTGCCGGGGTGTCAAAGTTATCACTATGTTAAACACCTAAGTAACAAGTGAGTAAACAATGTGCTGGGGTGTCACAGTTATTACTATTTTACACACCTAGGTAACAAGTGATTAAACAATGTGCTGGGGTGTCACAGTTATCATTATTTTACAAACCTAACAAATTATTGAACAATGTCCCTGTACAAACAGGCAACATGGTGAGAATTAAGCCAGAATTAAGTACTTGATCGAGTACAAACCTAATATTAGCACCAATGCCTGAAAAAAGATGTCAAAACTAGCAATCTTCATGCTGGTACCAATAAAACACCTGAAATGTAAAAACTATTACAAATTATACACTTGAAATGTAAAAACTATTACAAATTATACATCTGAAATGATGCCTTATTCACAAAGCACACTTAGCTGTTTACGTCCATGTAAGCCAGTTGTAAGCTCCACTTAAGATTTACGCCCTATTCACGAAGCACTCGCAATTCTACGCGCATTCTGGGACACAATGGCGGCAATTTTTATTATACAACAGGCGATAAATAGGCGAGCTATCCGTCGTCAGCGAATATTTCGCGACCGTTTTAACCCACTGGATAGGTACGATGACTTAGAACTGCTAAAAGATTCCGAATGCCTCGACATGTTATTCTACAAGTGATAGACTTGATTGAAGGTGACTTGGTGCACCCAACACAAAGGTCACGAGCTATACCCGCCCCACTGCAACTGCTTTGTGCATTGAGATATTTTGCAACGGGAAATTTCCAACAAGTGACTGCAGACTTGTATGGTATCAGCCAGCCATAAGTTTCAAGAATTGTGACACGAGTGGCAAATGCACTTGAACAAAAATCTTCGCAAATAATTGTATTTCCAAAACATCGTCAAGCTCAAGATGTAATGAAGGAAGGTTTTTATCAAAATGGACAAAGGATTCCAAATGTCTTGGGATGTTTAGATGGAAGTCTTGTGCCAATAAAAATGCCATCTTATAATGAAGACGCATATGTATGCCGCAAATTTTATCATGCGATCAATGTTCAAGGAATATGTTCCCATGACATGAAGTTTACTAACATCGTTGCCCGTTGGCCAGGCTGTACCCATGATGCTTTCATATGGGAAAATTGCAATTTAAATGCTGCATTCAAAACTGGCTTTTGTGGTGATGATGCTCATCTTTTGGCTGACAGTGCCTACCTTCTGCGCCCTTGGATTTTAACCCCCCGTGCCTAACCCACAGACAGAGGCTGAAGTACGTTATAATTCCCATCATCGCAGGACCCAACAAAAAATTGAATCTACATTTGGTCACTGTCTTCATAAATTTGGTAAGTAAATATTTTTTATTTATTTAAATATATTAACTTACAACTATTGAGAAATAAAATTATTTAGAATTATTAAATTGACTTATACTGTTTTAACCAAGCAATCCATGGCAATAATAAGTTTTGATCATGTTTAAATACTTTATAATATGATTGCTTAATTTTACATTCCTCCATTATATTATTTTCGCAGGGGGAGCCATGACTCTTCGACCTGAACTATGCTGTAAAATAATAATTGCAACTGCGGTCTTGCACAATATTTGTGCAGAAAATGGTGTACCTATTCCACAAGATGTACCACAAAACGAAGATGATAACCCGGATGGAGACATAAACCCACCACAAATGCAAGATGAAATGAATGGTGTAATGAAAAGGGCCTCAGTTATTAGAGAACATTTCTCAGTGCAGTAGTAATATGTTAAATATAAATATGTATTGTAAAAAAAACAATGTTGAAACGTCAAAGATTTTATTGATTTGTTACGCCAGTATGTCATCATTTGTTTTGTTCACCTTGCAACAATTTTTCAAGGAGAAGCACGCCCTTCTCCAGTGACGTTAACCTTTCTTCAACTTTTAGCCGTTTAGCCTCAATGTCTAACCTCTTTCTCTCAATATCAATAAGTTCAGTATTAATTTCTGATAGACTGGCTGATTCACTTGGAATAAGTGATTTGGCCTTGTTGCTTTTGTTCTCCTTGTGTAAGGTTGAGGGTTCAATGGAGTCGAATGTAGACGCATTTAGTTCTGAGGTACTTGGCATAATATTTTCTTCATTATTTTCTGCTGCATACGGAAAAGATTCTAGTTCTGTAATGGTACTTGTAGTATGGGTTGTTTCTCTCTCTACAGCTGACTTGCTAACTGTATCACTGGGTGTGTCCTTTGTGATGGTCTGAAAAACAATTTGAAAACATTAATAAAGTAGTGTTAAAAATATTTTTGTTACATACGTTTTATTAAATGTTCGAGATGAAATAAACAAAAGCGTTAAAGTGTGTTTGTTTTAACATCTCTAGTGCAGATTGTTTTATCAATCATCGGCTATTGAATTTCAAGCATTTGGCTATTTTGACAGGTAGTTCGAAGAATTCCGCTACAGTTTACCATTAATGGCAATGGATCATTTGCAGTGCCATATTAACCCATGGCAAGGCCCCTAGGCTTCGAGCTTCTTTGGGCCCTTCGACATCTCCCTCCCCCTTTCAGAAAAATGATTGCATGGACCCCATGCTTTTGGTGGGCCCCTAGGCTTCAGCCTAGTCAGCCTTATTGATAACACGGCATTTGAATGCATTTTCCCATATGCAGGACAATACATGCCACCGTATTTGATATGCCAATTGAGGGGCAGCGGGTGGGATGGAAAATAGCCCGTAACATTTTGTGGTCCATCGAACGGATTCGATCATTCGAGCGACGCACCTCAGGCGAGCGCTTAACCGACTGAGATAGATCCTCCCCCATGAAACAAACAGTCGGCCTATGAAACCTATACTGGTTTTTGATGATTCACGATGTTTTAGGAGAGTAAACTCATAAAGACTTAACCTATACATTCTTTACACTATGACTCGTACATACAAACACACTCACTCTCTCTCTCTCTCTCTCTCTCTCTCTCTCTCTCTCTCTCTCTCTCTCTCTCTCTCTCTCTCTCTCTCTGTCGCTTACACACATACATGTATACACACATACATACACCAATACATACATACACAAAAAGAAAGAAAGAAGTGTGTCATTTAACGACGGAATCAACATATTTTATTTACGGTTATATTGGTGTCTCACATATGGTAAAGGACCACAAAGATCTAGAGAAGGAAACCCGCTGTCACCACACGAAGGGCTACTCTTTTCGATACGCAGCAAGGGATCTTTTATATGCACTTTTCCAGACAGAATAGTACATACCACTGCTTTTGTTGTATCAGTCGTGGTGCACTGCGACCTCAGCACCTCAAGCGAGCGCTCTATCGACTGAGCTAGATCCCGCTCCCACATGCATACACAAATACATACATTCATACACACACACACACAAACATACACATACATACACACATCACATACATCACATACATGCAAACATACATACACACATATATACACACAGACACACACACAGACACACACACACACATACATACATCACATACAAACATCACACATATATAAACGTCATAGTTATGTTGTTAAGTTTATTTTTACTTGTTTATCATTTATAAGACGTTATGTTTATAATATTAATTGTGACCACACCACACCTCGTTATTTGGAAAAATTGTAACTAAAACTAAAGTGTGTTTTATTTAACGACGCCTCTAGAGCACATTGATTCTCATCTTATCATCGGCTATTGGACGTCAAACATAATATGGTCATTTAGACATATGCATTTTTAGAGAAAACCCGCTGCCGCCACATAGGCTTCTCTTTTCGATAAAGCGGTCATTTATATGCACCATCCCATAGACAGGATAGTACATACCAAGGCCTTTGTTACACCAGTTGTGGAGCACTGGCTGGAACGAGAAATCGTAACTAAAAACATAAAAATAATTACCTTTGTGGGTTTGGATGAGGTTGTGCTAGAGTCGTTAGGTCTGTCTGCTGTATGTGTATCCACACCACCTTCTATGCCAAACACCCTGGCAATTCCTAAGAGGCCAATGACTGGCAGCCTGGCGGGGCGTGTTGCCAGTTTTGGAATATTCTTGTTTTTCTTTATTAACTTTTTTCTTAACTTTAGATTTCATATCTTCCAACTTTTTTTTAAAATTTCATCCAGTTCGTAGACATGGTGAAGTCGCTTTTATTTTTCTACATATTTCTTGCCACGCTTCTTGTTTTTTCTTGAGTGTAACAATGTCACTAAATTTGCCACTAATTACCTCATAGTCTTTCTCAATCAACTCCAAGAGATGTTGAATTTCATGTACTGTGCAATTTTGTTTCCGTTTCTTCTTGGGTGGTTCTTCAGACATATTTGATTGTGTTATGAATGTAACATTATGGTTAGACGCACGTGCAAAACCCACGTGCATGACCGATGCGTGTTCGTATAGTGCGAAATCGATAAGTGAACTCTAGGTGTGCTTTGTGAATACCACTTAACGCAAATCTGACGAGTACGTAACTACATCGTAAGTGGTTACTTGCGTGTGCACAACGCAAATATTTACGAAACGCTTTGTGAATAAGGCCTCTGGACCCATTCAGGAAAATGTGTAAAGTTACGTCTACGACTAGCACTTACGTCTGTCGTAGATTTACGTTTACGTACAAGAAGCACCTTATTCTCAAAGACGGCCGTACGTAAACGTAACTTAGTTGGACGTAAATCTACGATTGTAATTCTCTCATCAGAGAAATAATAAACAAAAACCCCAAACATTAGAAACAATGGCTACCGGGTAAATATAAACAAGGAAATGGTTTATTTAACGATCCACTGACGGGGAAGAGTGTAACGATGTGGTCTAATAGGCACCCCATTTTTATTTATGGTAGACTCAGACTTCCAAGAAAAGGTTTGTTTTATTTAACGACGCCACTAGAGCACATTGATTTTTTTATCTTATCATCGGCTATTGGACGTCAAACATATGGTCATTTTGACACTGTTTTTTTTAGAGGAAACCCGCTGTCGCCACATAGCCTACTCTTTTATGACAGGCAGCAAGGGATATTTTATTTGCGCTTCCCACAGGCAGGATAGCACAAACCATGGCCTTTGTGGAACCAGTTATGGATCACTGGTCGGAGCAAGTGGTTTACACCTACCCATTGAGCCTTGCGGAGTACTCACTCAGGTTTGGAGTCGGTATCTGGATTAAAAGTCCCATACCTCGACTGGAATCCGAACTCAGTACCTACCAGACTGTAGACCGATGGCCTAACCACGACGCCAAAACTTTACAAACTCCTAAAACTATTACAAAGTCGTTTTTGTTTATTCCTTAAAATTATCGATATCGGGTCCACATGACTCGTAGAAATTGATTTAAAATGGAGAAAGATGAATTAACATTCGGTGCGTGTCACATGACCTCACACGTGCCAGATCAAGTAGGCCAAAGAAGTTCTTTTTTACGATTTTTAAAACCCCTGTTGTTAGAATTTGTTTTCAATTATTATATTCGATCTGTAAAAGGTATGCTACATTTGTGTGCCTCTATTGTAGTGAATAGTATTAATAATCCATTCATAAAAGTTGTAAATAATTTTGAGTATATAAATTGTGTTAATTTAGAATCAATTCATTAAAAAATGATATTTTACAAACTATCCGCAGGTATGAACGTAATGTCTATCAGTATTTACACCAAGTGCGAGCGATGTGTGTTCATAAAACGCGGACCGGACTAGAACGCTTGATAAATTGAATTTTACCTTTAAAAAAATTAAGTGTTCGGCAACTGTGCATAATTAAGACACATATATTTTTTAATGTAGTTGCCTTAAAAATGGAAAATAACGAACCGCACATCCGTAGTACGATACTTTTGCAAACGCATGCGCCTGAACGCAGTTAGAAACGTCGCACCCTTTCCTGTTTAACGGAGGGCGTTTCACTTTTATTTATTAGAATGGATTTGTTTTACGTCCACTTTCTTGATTTTTTACGTTACTTGATTGCAATTTATTTTGTTTCACGTATTGTAGCTGAAAAATGTTGAATAGTATTTCCGTAAATATCGTGTTCGTGTTTTTGTCGTTAGGTGAACTCAGTTTGGGATGTCGATGGTACTTTAGATCAGGGCTTACCCTTCCTGTAGTCAAATCAGCCAATTGTTAATATGTGTATAGAGTAACTCCAACATTTGTCATTTGGCAAGTGGAGTTTTGTCATTAGCCATTTTAATAATTTTTAGGGAGTCGCTCTAAAATTTGGCTAAAACTAACCATTCCGTTTGCTTCAAATCTTGTTCTTGGTAACATAAAATTCTTTTCTGTTCTTAATTACTATTCTAAAATAGTTCATTTAAGATATTTTGTCTAGTTAATGATGGTCATTTATTTTTGTGGCCTATAGTTGCATTTATTGAGTAATATAGTGTATTACAAGAACCAGTTACTGCAAGTGATTAAGTCACTGAATGGTACATTGCTGCATGTAAGTTTGGTTTAGCAATAATGATTTTATCTGACTGATGACATGCCTAAGGTCGACAACAGTCACTTTTCGCACCATTGTCTTGGCTTCGTACATAGTAAATAAAACATATCCAACGGTAATTGTTTGATATGATATATTTGACAAAAGGTACTTTTTATTTCTTTCATCTTTTAAAACTTAAAATTAATATTTTGCCCAGAATTATGAAAAATAACAAAATACCAACATGTAAACAACGTTGTCCGCTTGTTATAGAAATTTGACAGGGGTCATGGTTAGTAGACCAGTTTTTATTTTAATGTGGCGAAGCATTGTAATGATATAGCTAATTTGGAATTTGAATGACGTCAGTATTCCAATGACGTCACTTTGAATCGCCTTACAATAACCATACACTGGGTACATGACATTTCCGTTTTAAGAATGCTGGAAAAATTCCAATGCAAACTTCCTATTGAAATGTTTTTGCTTGAACATTACTAATGCATCTGAATGTGTTTGAAGAAAATCTTGTGATTAAAAAATTGTACCTTTCACGAAATATGGATTTCAAGTGAAATTACGGTAAGATATGCTATATTTATTGTGTACGAACCCAAAACAAGGGTGTGAAAAGTGACTGTCGTCGACCTTAGGTGTAAGCTTTCAATGTCATCTATCTGTACTTTGATACAGTAGTCAAATAATATATTGTAACTACAGTGTTAACAAAATACTATCAAGATAACTTGTGACAGTGTTACGTCGCCATTAAAATTCAAGTGCTGCATATTACTCTTTGACCTGGGTAACGCACATCACTGGTAGTTGTTAACAATTTGTTCGCACTTTAAACCATATTATACTGTAAATTGTCGAAATTACTATACTGAGGTTATATCTAGCCTTCACATGTAGGTATTACAGAAGAACAAAACGAACCATTCATCAGTGAACCGGGAACATTCACAAACTTGTCAAAAAAACCTGATTTTCACTTACCGGAACTGCCTTCTGAAACGTTAGCCTAGCAGTAGCATAAGATTATTTAATGTTTGACGTCATTCGTGTCATACGTCATCAGTAGGAGGTATTCGTAACTAAGCGCTCAGTCACTCATCCTTGTCAAGGTTGTATCCAAAACAAGGCTATAGCGGTAGAGTCGATAAGACGTCATAACTAACTAACTACGAACTGCTTGCAGTTTATCAATGTCCGTGACAACAGGCAAGACAATGCATGTCAAGGCCGTAGCTAGCGGAAATCCGGAAAGTATTATAGAAACTTAAAGAAAATTCTCTTCTTAATCGTTTAAGGAGTTTTAGACTATTAACTACTCAGTTGCCCCCCCCCCCCCCCCCAACAACAAAAAATCCTAGCTACGGCCCTGCATGTGCATTATATTACATTTATTTAATTATTGACTTTATTGCATATCGATATGCGAATTATATGTGTATGTTTTCAATAGTCGATCTTTTAACCATGTTCAGGATGAGGGGGGGGGGGGGGGGGATGCTTAATGTATAAGGGTCATACTACAGAAAGCGTCACTTTTCAAAATATAAATTCAAAATAAAATAATTAAAAGATGTCATTTTTTTGTTTAACTTTTGGAAAATATATGAACAAAGAAACATAAAATTATATTTGATCACACAGATCTGTAGGTCCTAATCGGCCTGCACGTGCAGACACGTTACTCTGTGAACAAGTTCATTACGGCACTGGTGTTACCGGACAAGTGGGATAGTTCAGCAGTTTAATCCAATAGGTTTATAGTGATCAAGAGCACATGGATGTGTTATTTGGGTGTCCGTAATAACATATATGGAATAACTTTAGAATTAAAAACTACCCAACGGTGTAATTGTGTATTTCCACACGGATATTCTGTATGTCACTTAAATTATACAGTGGCAATTTTAATTATTTAAAACTATGGAGTCCTTCAAAGTAAATTTCACCAAAGTCATAAAGATAGAAGGTATGCTTTCCTAAATAAACAATTAAAATTTCAAAAATGAAGTTTCTTGAAAAATGTCAGCTAAAATATTCTTGAGTAAAATAACACCAATGACAAAGTGTAACACCAGTGATATTCAATACTGTTTTTGTTGCTTTTTTTTCAACCTACAACTATTAAAGGCCTATTAGAATAATTCAATCTAATTAAAAGTAGCCCCACTATTACATGTGGATCTAACAGCAGCCAGTTGGAGCTCATGTCCACCAATCAAAACCTTACTTGCAGAATGATGCCAGTGATTTGAAAATAATTTGAAAATATTCCGAATTATCCTGAGGTTTCATGTGAATTACGAATGCCTTATTTAGACCAGTAGAACTCATTTTAATCAAATTGCTAACAACACTGCGTAGTCTCCAATGTCCAGGTAAAATTTCGTCTGTAAATAATAATTTAAATATTGACCAATCACACTTCGCCTTTTATAACGTTATTTGGGAACATACAAATTCTAAAAATATCGGGCTTGTCTATTTTAGTGGCCGCAGTACAGCGAATCATACCAATACGTACGGGATGGGTTATTAGTCTTCAATTTTACATTAAAAATTATTTATTTATTTCTAAAAAAAAAAAAAACTAAATCAGTCTTCTGTTTTACATTACAAATTATTTATTTTATAAAATAATGTTTTTTTTAAATCTGCACACCCTAGTTCCATCCAGCGAAAATAAATTATAATTTGGTTAATCTACAAACCTGTAACACACTTAGATCACGTTTTTATCAAATGGAGTGAAAAAGCAGGTTTTATATCGATAAATACCATGGGAATCCACATGTCCCAATTGCTTGAAATAATTTTGAAAGTTAGTATTCTGATGTCACCGGTAGATGTCGCTTGAAGCACAACAATGTCTACGTCACGACAAATTTCACAGACTTTGGGGTGCGTTCGTTTCACGTCTCCTGGACATGTTCCAACTGTTCTGTCCTGGTCTTATCCCTAGAGGCACTGCTTTTCCGGAATCGCGGACGGAATCGCGGAAATACCTATCTGAAACGGAATTCTCGATTTTTTTTTCCAAAACATTATTTAACTTTAAATAGCGCATTTGATTAATTAAAAATTATTTTTCGAACTAGAAACTATGGACACCGACATCTGCCTGTGCTACGCTACGACACTAGTACCTTTGTATGTTACGCCAAATGTAGAGTATCTAGACGTTTTACCAGTCGTGTTTTCTTCGCTTATTCCCGGCGATTTAACGGGAAAAACCGAACATTGTGAGCTAAAATTGTCCGATATTTACTCAAGTGAAAGATATGTTATGTTTGCTTATTAATTTTTAACATTTGCGGCATTGCCTTATTTCCGATGTCACAAAGGAATGCAGTAATTGCATATTGTATGCCAGGCTTTGTTCAAAATAAATTATACAAGGGAAGTGGTTTATAGTGTGATCGTTTGTAATTATTTTCCCGATCATATCGTAAAGAAAACCGAAAATGTCCGAAGTCTGTGTCGTGGCGTATTCGTGTTTAAATTTAAACCAAAAATAAATACAAACTACTGACATGTTTTACCTCATTGCATATTTATTTTACACCAGCAATTAATTGCGCGGTGTGTGTGTGTGTGTGTGTGTGTGTGTGTGTGTGTGTGTGTGTGTGTGTGAAACAAAAACAGAATTTGTTTAATACTGAAACGGAAAAAACTGGAATTTGTAACATTATGAAACGGAAAAGGGGAAAATCTGAAACGGAAAATCAGTGCCTCTACGTATATCCCCTCTCCAGATATCGTAAGACTTAGCAAAATTATTTGTTTAAGGGTTTGTAACGTTTTGTATTGAGACACTTACTTGTCTGAACTTTATTGTTACTGAAAATGTTCACGAACTGTGAAGAAAAATCTCACAAATGAACAACAACAAATTGGATGTTTATTGCGCGAACCGTGCACGAGAAAACAAACCGAACCAAAATGATAACGGTCACGTGATATACCAATGTCTGTGACATTGAAATGGAAATATCCCCTCTAAAAATAGATTGGACCTCGCTTGCTTAACGGTTTTTTCTCGACAACACGTTTTGTGAAAAAATTCAAAAAATGCATTTCGTGGTTTTACAAACATCAGGATTACCAAAAAGCACTTCAGGTGAATGGAAATGTGTATTCTAAATAATAAAATGTAAGTAAAGTGCAATTTTATTTGTGAAAAATGGGGTTTAATAGCGAAAAACAACGCCGTAATGGTTAACAAATAAACGTAACTAGGGTGTGTCCCTTTAAGGCATTCACACGAAACATGTCGTATACCCTCAGAATAATTCGGAATGTTTTCAAATTATTTTTAAATCACTGGCATGATTCTGCAAGTAAGGTTTTGATTGGTGGACATGATCCACATGTAATAGTGGAGCTAATTTTAATTAGATTGAGAATGATTTTGTGTTTCTGTATATAAGATACGACCAGTCAGACAGTTTAAAACATAATAACTGCATTTAGCATTTGGAAAAAATAACATTCCGCGCATACACGGTTCGACATTTTCAATTTTTAAAAACAACTATATGATAAAATATATATTTCTGAACTATGCACAATGGACAAACACATTGTTTAATATCAGTTTGTTCAGCGTTTCGGTCCGGTCCGCGTTTTACCAACAGCCATCGCTTGACGTCAATACAGATACATGTAGGCATTACGTTCATACCAGTGAATAGATTGTAAAAAAATGTATATCACTGGTGCTAGATCCCCCCCCCCCCCCCCAATCCGCAATTCATCGCTGGTGCTAGATCCCCCCAGTCCGCACTGCATCGCTGTTGCTAGATCCCCTCCAATCCGCACTTTATCGCTGGTGCCAAATTCCCCCAGTCAGCACTTTATCGCTGGTGCTAGATCCCCCCCCCCCAGTCCGCACTTTATCGCTGGTGCTAGACCCCCCCCCCCAGTCCGCATTTTATCGCTGGTGCTAGATCCCAAACACCCCCCCCCCCCCCCCCCCAGTCCGCACTTTATCGCTGGTGCTAGATCCCCCAAGTCAGCACTTTATCGCTGGAACATAGATGATTATTTTATGTTTAATGGTCTATACATATCAGGATTAAAGTTGAAAACAATTGTGCTTTGTGGCTATATAAACCAAATTGACCCAACCACATGTCCATCAACCTATAAATAACTTGCTTTGATAACCTGCACTATCATGCAAAGACACTCTCTGTGTGACCCCATAACATGTTGCTGATAATTCGAAGTGTTATTACATTACTTCCTGATAACATCTACGTTGCTAACATGATAACGTTGGCGTTGCTATTTGTTATCAGGTCAATAGGAAATTAAGGTTCTGCTTCTCAGTGGGTTGATTGTTATTTTTTCCAAACAACCAATTCCGATGGTAGTACGTACGGTCCCATTTCACGTTGATTTTTAACTGAATTTGGTTACGATGAGATGAAATATGTTGGCCATTCCCCAGTATCATTAACACAACTAATATAAAGATTTTGTGGTTGCCAGAAGGACGAATTCATGTAAATAAGCAGCCTGAATAATTGGATTACTCTTTGTTGATGAACAATAAAACAATATTATAATACCTATTGGTACTTACCAGACTCACTGCATGTGGGTCCTTTGAATCTTGAAGAGCAGGTGCATTCAGTGCATGTTGTAAGTGGTGTACCACCATTCAAACAAGTTAGTCCACATTCACCTACAAAGAACAAAATACATTTAATACATAGTAACTGCAATCGATCATAATCTGTCCCTTTATCAGTGCACTCATACTATGGTTGCATTAAAGATTGCATTGTATTGTATGTCTCAAGAGCTGTACCACCATTCAAACAAAGTATTTCATATTCTCCTACAATGACCTAACTACATTTAATACATAGTATTTGCCATCGATCATACTGTTGTTATAAATGTAACTAGTACATGTCCCAAGAGCTGAACAACCAATCTAACAAATTGTTTCACATTCTCCTACAATGAACACCTTACATATGATAAATATTATCCTCCATCGACCATACTGATGTTACAAATGTGACCAGTACATGTCTCAAGAGCTGTACCACCATTCTAACAAGTTGTTTCACATTCTCCTACAATGAACACCTTACATATGATAAATATTATCCTCCATCGACCATACTGATGTTACAAATGTGACCAGTACATGTCTCAAGAGCTGTACCACCATTCTAACAAGTTGTTTCACATTCTTCTACAATGTACACCTTATAAAAGGGAAATTCTTGAGTTTGTTGCATTGTAAGATGTTTCCGACTAATACAATATTTCTAGTATTAAACTTACATATTCAATATATTTTCTTGTTTCGAATATCAGTCTCTATATATTCAATGTGTTTCTGGTCGTCTTAATATTTGTAAGAAGCCCAAACTGGATTGTGTCTTAAAATAATTTCATATGGATAAAAAGATAATATTTTAGGAAATAAAATGACATTTAACCTAGTCAATATTAGAACGATCAGAAACACGTTTAATATGCAGTCACTAATATTTTATGTAGAAAAATATATTGATATATAATTACAATTGTTAAAATGTCTCTGTTAGTCGATAACATCTTAAAAATTGCAGCAAACTCAGGAATGTCTGTTTAATACATAGTATCTGACATCGATCATACTTTTCTTACAAGTGTAACCAGTACATGTCTCAAGAGCTGTACCACCATTCTATCAAGTTGTTTATATTCCCCTACAATGAACACCTTATATTTAATACATAGTGTCTGCCATCGATCATACTGTTGTTACATATGTAACCAGTACATGTCTCGAGAGCTGTACCACCATTCTGTCAAGTTTAGGTCGTGGGATGCAAAGGATCTACATGCACCCCCCCCCCCCCCCCCGCACAACCCAGCTACATTATGTTTTTTTAGGAACACTAGTATCTCCAGAATATGGTACAAACACGTAACAGTGAAAGAAATTGGGATCCACTACTCATTTGCTACCAATTTTGAAGGGTACCGTAGAAAACGATAAAATTCCATTGACGTTACGCCGTAGTCGATGCTCTCTATATTTTATTCATGAAAATGTCTACAAGTATAGTATGTCAGTGACATGTTTTATAGATCAAATTGAAGGTTATGATCTCCTGGTTAATACGAAATGCATTAATGTAAGATATATACTTAAAAACCATGACAAAATCATCATTAAGTGGCCACACCTCGTTTTTCTTATTAATGACCCTAGAAATACTCCAATTTCAATGCTATTTTCTTTTTCACAAAGAAAAACGGAAGGAAATGTTTTATTTAACGGCGCACTCAACTCATTTTGTTACGGTCATATAGTGTCAGACATATTGTTAAGAACCACACACAGATATTGAGAGAGGAAACCTGCTGTCGCCACTTCATGGGCTACTCTTTCTGATTAGCAGCAAGGGATCTTTTATATGCACCATCCCACAGACAGGATAACACATACCACGGCCTTTGATATACAAGTCGTGGTGCACTGGCTGGAGCAAGACATAGCCCAATGTGCCCACCGACGGGGATTGATTCCAGACTGACCGCACATCAAGTGAACATTTAACTCTGGTCTACGCCCCAACCCCTTTTCACAAAGACTGAGTGCGAGTCATGTGTTTGCTATATAGTTATATTCTACACTATTTTTGCTTTAATTTGACACCAATATCAACATACTGACTTTAAAACTTATCGTTTTGAACATGATGGGTGTTTGTTCAATTTTGGTGTCACATGGTGATATTTGTTTATAACCAATATAATTATTTAAAAATTTGCTCTGTTGGAAGAATTTGATACGTTGCAGGACAGAAAAATCTTCACTGATTTACCATTCTGTTGTCTTACTTACAAAACATACCTAGATCCATCAGTAGTAAATAACTGGATTTATTTGGCATAAAAAAAAACAATTCTTGCTTTTTTTCTCATATTTTGTTCATAGTTTCAGGTATTTTCTCTGACTGAGGCTCTTTGTTGATGACAGATCCTGCACGCACCATGGACACGAGACAACCACTGAAACGGAAACGAGAATCTTCTGAAAAGACTGAAACCTGTGTGCATAGTTCATGTTGAGGGTTTAAAATATGGAGAGGTACAACTGCTGTCTGGTTGCAAGGATCCTGAGATGAAATTGGCTAAATTACAGGACATTAAGACAAAAAGACTTGCTCAATCTTTTAACTCCAGTCATAGGATGAAGGAAACTTGTGATCTGATACCAAGTACATTAGAAAAACAACATGGCTTTCACTGACAATGCTACAAACGTTTCACATCAAATCTAGATAGACTAGTTCCAACCACAAGCAAATCTCTGATTTCTGAATCAACAATACGACATCGCATGAGATGCCAAAGTTCATTAGACAGTGATTATTACAGTTGGAAACGGCCCTAGCCGAAGCTGCTGATCAATCATCAATGCAATTATCAAACCAGATCATTCGATCGCCATCAGTATCATCAGTGTTTCATTCACAGGTTGATAACTTCGACCAACTTCTGAATGACCTAAGAGGTAAAGGATCAATCCATACAGCTCACGGGATCATGCTGCAGGAATTGGAATATGATGACCATGGAGGTAGCTATCCGAAAATACCATCCATGTCAAGGACTGGACAGCGCTCTCTCAAACTAAAGAGAACACACATTCTACCAGACTGTTACATCACAAATAGGAGAAGTCTTAAACTGCAGATCAGTCAGTTAAGCTACCCAGGCTCTGTTCAGGCGATGGATAACTCAGTTAACCTTCAGGTGATCTCGGTATTTATTAGAATGATGTGTGACAAGCAAACTTATCTCTGAGATCTGTGCAGTACCAAGAAAGTTTACCACCATAGACTATTATCCTGTTATTGATCAGCCCATAACAGATTACAAAACAGTGCAGGAGTGCTTACGGTACGCCGAGTAAGTCACACGAGAAGTAGGGCAGCAATATGTCATCACAACCTTTGGCTTGGGCGTATGTATGAAGGCTTACCCACTCATATGGATCCAATCAGAGATATACGAAAATCATATTATCCTGACAGACACTCTTCATCTTGCTTGTGCATATATGAAAATGTTAGGAAAGAAGATGTCAGGCTCTAGGTTATCAGTTATCCTTCTTGAGGCTGGTTTGATCAGGCGTGGATTATTAGGTGGCGTCATGTCTGGGAAGCATTATGACAGAGCCATGCATTGTCATAAACCAATGGTGGAATGCTTAGAGCGACTGTTCGTACAGGAGTATTTCAATGATAAACATGACATCAAGCCTTTCTCCAGTCTTCCTGATGATTCAGCAAATAAACTCTGTGAGCTGATAGAAGCCCAAAATCCAAAAACATTCGATAAAGCCTTGCTTGATTTACTAGTAATGAGTTTCACAGAGGACTACACGCAGTTCCAAGATAATGTTGCATCGGGTCTTCTTGGGAAGACAGCCCAGCTGTGGATCTCTTTTGTCTCTTATGAAGGCTGTTGAGACAAATGACTTTCTTTTGTATGCACAATGTAATAGTCGTATGCCAACCTTGTTCTTCAGCTGTGGAGGTCAGAACTATGCTAGATAACTATGCTAGATACCTAACATATTGCTCTGTGTTTCTTGCAAATTTGGACACCTCGCATCCAGGTGTAACCAGACTGATTGAGATATGAGCCATCAGTGTTGCTAGATATTTTATTCCTGGAAACCGGTGTGCAGTGGATAAGAGAATGGAGGAGACATTCAAGTGGCATTCCAAGTCACACAGTGGTGCTCGAACCAGTGGTACAGGTGTGGCAGACTTGCTGACCAATTACCAGGCGTACCAGAGATGGGCTAGAGCCACAGTATGTGAATGCCACAATGTATATGGCTGACATGTCATGAGATGTAAGTGAATCCACCAAGCATCAGGATGTTCGCCCAACTGAGATCCAAAGAGGAGAAAGGTGTGTGGCAAAGGCCAAAGAGACAATAGAGAGTTTCATTAACCCCTTTTCTGTTAACACGAAAGATCGCCTATTGATTCTATCATCTGGAGGTGCAGCATCTGAAGACGTGACAGCTGATGTCCTTCAAGCTGAGTCCATTGGAATACAGGCCGAAAATAGCTTCATTAATGACCAGCTAAACAAAAGGCCAAAACATCTTCAAACCATTGAAACGCTTGAATCTGAAGACCTTGGATACCATGAGCAAGACATTAAGGTGACAACAACAAAGAACAAGATCATCCAGTACAAGCATCAGCGTAACATCGCCTTTCAGTTGTTTGTCAGGTCACAGAAACAGGGTTTGAATATTGATCTAAAAGAGTTGATGATGTATCTATTAAGCTCCATACCTTACACTACCAAGACCGGCCTCGGTGGCGTCGTGGCAGGCCATCGGTCTACAGGCTGGTAGGTACTGGGTTCGGATCCCAGTCGAGGCATGGGATTTTTAATCCAGATACCGACTCCAAACCCTGAGTGAGTGCTCCGCAAGGCTCAATGGGTAGGTGTAAACCACTTGCACCGACCAGTGATCCATAACTGGTTCAACAAAGGCCATGGTTTGTGCTATCCTGCCTGTGGGGAGCGCAAATAAAAGATCCCTTGCTGCCAATCGGAAGAGTAGCCCATGTAATGGCGACAGCGGGTTTCCTCTCAAAATCTGTGTGGTCCTTAACCATATGTCTGACGCCATATAACCGTAAATAAAATGTGTTGAGTGCGTCGTTAAATAAAACACTTCTTTCTTTACACTACCAGAACAGCTGACAGATTTCTAACAAAAACAAACAAGGGGAAGGCATTCGAGGTTCTGACAAAAGCCTGCATGGATGCTGACATACCACTACAGAAGGAAACACTGACAAGTCATGATGGAAATCAATGTTTCTAATGTCTGAAAGACATACCAGAAAACGTCAGTCAGATCTGTTCCAAACTGTTTGATACCATGTGAAAGTCAGAGAGTGTTTTATTCAGCACAAATCAACACTTTCCAGATTCTTTAAAGTCACTTGAACGACAACGGCGTGGCTATGGTGAGAAATACATTTTAAAAGGTGGAGCCACTAAGACACCACATGATTGGGAGATGTTCCTCTCCAATGACCACAGCAGATCCAGTTCATTCAGCTACTGCAGAAGGTGTGGAGCAGTAATGAGTATGCATCCAGACTACAAACCCCCATCATATTAAAAACATTAACTTCAGAAGTTTTAAAGTCAGTATGCTGATACTGGTGTCAAATTAAAGCTATGATAATGTAAAATATAAATATATAGCAAATAAAAGATTCCCACTCAGTCTCTTTTTGTGAAAAAGAAAATAACATTGGAATTCGGGTATTTCTAAGGACGTCAAAAAGGAAAGCGAGGTGTGGTCACTTAATGATGATTTATTCATGGTTTTTAAGTATATATCTTACATTAATGCATGTCATATTAACCAGAAGATAATAAGCTCCAATTTGTTCTATAATACATGTCACTGACATACTTGTAGACATTTTGATCAATAAAATATAGAGAGCATTGACTACAGCGTAATGTCAATGGGAATTTATCATTTTTTAGGGTACCCTTCAATATTGGTAACAAGTTCTTGGCATTCTCCTACAGTGAACACGTCATAATTAATAAATGGTATGTCATTGGTCATCTTGTTGTTACAAACATAACCATTATATGTCTCAAGAGCTGTACCGCCATTCAAAGAAGTTGTTTCTCATTCTCCTACAGTGAAGACCCTACATTTAACAAATAGTATCTGCCATCGATCATATCCTTGTTACAAACATAACCAGTGCATGTCTCAAGAGCTATACCGCCATTCAAAACAAGATATTTCCCATTCTCGTACAGTGAACAAACTACATTCAATAAATAGTATTTGCCAGCGATCATACTCGATACAAACATAGTGGCTTATTGAAACAGCTATAAAAAAAAACCTCTATGGTGACAGAGGATAACTGAAAAGACAGCTCATTTCATTTTACAGACTGAATTTTACTATACTGGTGTAGCTTAATTGTGAAAGAAATGGTTGCAACAAAGATTGTATTGTATTGTTTTGCATTGCATTGCATTGTATTGTATTGCATGTCTCAAGAGCAATATCGCAATGCAAACAAATTATTTCACATTCTCCTACAATGACCTAAATACATTTAATACATAGTATTTGCCATTGATCATACTGTTGTTTATAAATGTAACTAGTACATGTCTCAAGAGCTGTGCCACCATTGAAACAAGTTGTTTCACATTCTCCTACAGTGAACACCCTACATTTAATAAATAGTATCTACCATCGATCCTACTCTTGTCCTACAAACATAACCAGTGCATGTCTCAAGAGCTGTACCGCCATTCAAACAAGATATTTCACATTCTCCTACAGTGACGGCAAATCCACCAGGAAGACACTTACGCTTAGCTGGATTCCCGTGTCGAGCAATCAAGCTTCAAGACCGACCAAAGAAGATGCCCACTGACAGAATTAACTGTACCATTTAACTGAATAGGTGAAGCACTTTTTAAAAGTACAGTTAAGTTGTCAGTCAATCGTATCTATCCAGACACCCCCTTCCCAAAACACACACATACTGAAAACATCAGACGAAACAGACTTTGGCGAGTAAGAAACTTTGATAAAAATTGGGTTATTATATTCAGTACCAGTTTTTTTTATTATATCCAATAAAACTTCTCTCTTTTTTTCTTCTTTTTTTTTTGGTCTGTTTGATACATACAAGAAATGTTATATTTTATTTCAACAATAAAAACATTTATTTACTGGAGCCAAATATGTCACGTGATCAGAACGGTCGTTCTGTGTTTTGTGCCCATTCACTGTCTATATTTTGTCATCATTTGTAGATTTAATTTGCAACTGATTATTTTTTCTTACTGTCATTAGTTTATTCAGTAAATCTCAATAAATCATAAGAAACCTTTTATTTTGTTCGGGATATGACCGCTTATAACCCTCCCCTCCCCCGACACACACACACACACACACACACACACACACACACACACACACACACACACACACACACCTCGGGACGTTGTGTTTAGCATTACAATTATATATCTCGGATGCCAAATAATATTTAGACCGCCTTTATAAAAAACGAAACTACTTTTATTAGCCGGTGATATCAAAGCGATTGATTCGATTGAACAACATAGAAATAAACTGGTGAGAACAGTGTTATCCTACATATGGGGATCCTATTAAAAAACAACAACAACAAAAAACAAAAACAAAACAACAGATATTTGAGGTAAGTTCATTTTTGTATTAAATATAATAATAAAATTAATTGATTCAACAAAATCAATGCCTGTGAATGGCAAACTAACATTATCTCTGGTTCATTTACATAAAATACATCCTACCAGTCTTTTCTGTAGCAGATATTCAGTGGCTAAATAATAGGTAGGCCATCCATAGTCAACTAACACGCATAGGTATATGGTAACCAAGCTTTCAAATATCATTAGTGGATTATTATTCCTGATTTACTTGGAAGGACGAGGGAGGATTGGGAGGCAGGGGGGTCGGAGTCGCTCAGCCGCCACGTTTAATTTTCACACAATGAGAACAATGTCGGGTTTTATTTAAAGAATATAAAATAAATAGTATAATAATATTAATTTAAAAGTAAAATAAAATATGATTTGCTGGATTGACGGCAAACACTTTATTGTTTTCAACCCACTACTCCATTTATTTTGGCTTGATTTGTGTTACTTATACTGATGTTACTATGATACTAATACTTACATGTAAGCGACTTAAAAACGCCCAGGAGAAATGGCTAAGTATCTGCCAGCGATCATACTCGTTGCAAACATAGTGGCTTATTGAAACAACTATATAAACTAAACTCTATGGTGACAGAGGAGAACTGAAAAGACAGCTCATTTCATTTGACAGACTGGACTTAGCTATACTGGTGTAGCTTAATTTAAAAATATGTTGTTTTTTTTTTTAAATTGACCAATGTTTTTTTCATAATCCACATGAAAACAGATTTTGTTTATTTTTAATGCAAACCAAATGGAATAATTGATAAAAATGTTTAAATGGAGTCTGGTACAAGGAACAAACTTACGACATGCACTTCCTTTCCAATTTCCATCGCAGTTACACTTGTTACAGACATCGTTAGGACTTCCGCCATTTTCACACTTTAGTTTGCAAGGAACTGCAATAAATGTTAACCTGTTATGGCTAGCTCTTCTAGACTTGATCACAAACAACGAGTTTCGGGAACACAGATGATTATTAGAAGTCCAATGGTCTATACACATGTGAATTAAAGTTTAATAAAACATTCTACTCGGTTGCTATATAAACCAAATTGACCCAACCACATGCCCATCAAACTGTAAATAATTTGCTCCGATAACCTGCACTATCATGCAAACACACTTTCTGTATGACCCCATGACACGTTGCTGATAATTTCAAGTGTTATCACATTACGCCCTGACAACATCTACATTGCTAGCATGATAACGTTGGCGTTGCTATTTGTCATCGGGTCGATAGGAAATTAATTTTCTGCTTCTCGGTGGGTTGATTGTTTCAAACAACCAATTCCGATTGTAGTACGTACGGCCCCGTTTCAGAGGAATGTGAAAAGTGGGACCAATCGTTTTTTTTATATATTCCAACGTAGATTTTTAACTTAATTTGGTTACGATGGGATGAAATATGTTGGCCACCCCCCAGTATCATAAACACACGTAATATAAACATTTCGTGATACAGTCCCATAAACATATGTTCCGACCCACAATCTGCGATTGGCAGAAGGACGAACTCATGTTAAATAAGCAGCCTGAATAGTTGGATTACTCTTTGTTGATGACCAATAAGACAATATCATAATAAGTATTTGATTCCTGAAGGGCAGGTGCATACAGTGCACGTTTTAAGCGGTGTACCACTATTCACACAAGTTAATCCACATTCACCTACAATGAACAAACTAAACAGCTTGTACAATGTACATTTAATAAATAGTAACTGCCATCATCAATGGTTGTAATAAACATTGTATTGTATGGTATGTCTCAAGAGCTGTACCACCATTCAAACAAATATGTTCACATTTTCCTACAATGACCTAAAAATATAACCAGTACATGTTTCAAGAGCTGTGCCACTATTCTAACAATTTGTTTCGCATTCTCCTATAATCTACACCTTATATTGAATACATGGTATCTGTTATCGATGATACTGTTGTTACAAATGTAATTAGTACATGTATCCAGAGCTGTACCGCCATTCTAACAACGTGTTACACATTCTCCTACAATAAACACCTTGTATGTAACAAATAGTATCTGTCATACTGGTGTTACAAATGTAACCAGTACATGTCTCAAGAGATGTACCACCACTCAAACACTTTGTTCCACATTCTCCTAAAGAGAACACCCTACATTTAATAAATAGTATCTACCATCGATCATACTCTTGTTAGAAACATAACCTGTGCATGTTTCAAGAGCTGTACTGCCATTCAGTCAAAATATTTCACATTCTCCTGCAGTGAACAAACTACATTCAATAAAGAGTATTCATGGGTTAGGCGTAACGACCCGACACGCCACTTTGCCGTTAAGTAAGCACATTGTTGGCGTGGAAGCGCCTTACGTCAATTGCCGCTAGGGCTTGATTTTAAGTGCTTTAGAAGAACAATTACCACAAGTACGAGCGTGGCAGTCGATTACCTGTTACAAGCAACTTGTGGGACAGTATCTTAAGCACTATGATAGGTAAAACACTTCTAATACCTAACAATGGACCAGCCGTGTGCTCACATTAGTGTTTGGTAATTTTACCACATCTACTGGGACCATTAATCCGCCAGGAAGGCGCGTAAGCTAAACGGGATTCCCGTGCCGAGTAATCAAGCTCCAAGGCCGAGCAAACAAGATGCCAAATGACAGAAACAACTGTACTATCTAACTGAATAAACGATAGGTGAAGTACTTTTTAAAAGTACAGTTAAGTTGCCAATCAGTCGTTACTATCCAAAACAAAACACACATACACACACACTGAACACATCGAATTGTGTATGTCTGCCAATTCGACATCAAACGAAACAGACTTCGGTGAGTACAAAAACTTTGATAAAAACTGGGTTGTTATATTCAACAAAGGTCTTTTTTTTTATTAAGTCCAATACCAGACGGTTTATTATTTTATTTTTTTGTCTGTTTAATACATACTAGGAAAGTTATATTTTATTTCAACAATAAAAACATTTATTTTAATTTTTATCGTGTTGGCAATACCGGCCTGGAAAAAATGACTTATTTGGCGCCAAATATGTTATGTGATCAGAACGGTCATTCTGTCTTTTGTGCCCATTCACTGTCGTCTGATATTTTGTCATCATTTCTAGATTTAATTTGTAACTGATTACTTTTACTTACTGTCATTAGTTTATTCAGTAATTCTTAATAAAACATTAGAAACCTTTTATTTTGTTAGGGATAAGACCACTTCTTTTCATAATCCACATGAAAACAGATTTTGTTTCTTTTTTAATACAAACCAAATGGAATGATTGATAAAAATATTTAAACGGAGTCAGGTACGAGGCATAAACTTACCACAGGTACTCCCTTTCCAATTTCCAACACAGTTACACTTCTTACAGACATCGTTAGGACTTCCGCCATTGTCACACTTTAGTTTGCAAGGAACTGCAATAAATGTTAACCTGTTATGACTAGTTCTTCCATACTTGATCATATACAACAAGTTTCAGGAACATAGATGATTATTAGATGTCTAATGGTCTATACACATCTCAATTAAAAATTGAAAACAATTGTGCTTGCTGGCTATATAAACCAATCTGACCCAACCATATGTCCATCAACCTATAAATAACTTGCTCTGATGACCTGCACTATCATGCAAACACACTTTCTGTGTGACCCCATGACACGTTGCTGATAATTTGAACTCTTATCACATTACTTCCTCCTACGTTACTAGCATGATAACGTTGGCGTTGCTATTTGCTATCAGGTCAATAGGAAAATAATTTTCTGCTTCTCAGTGGGTTGATTGTTAGTGTTTTTAAACAACCATTTCCGATGGTAGTACGTATGGTCGCATCTCACAGGAATGTGAAACGTGGGAGCAATCTTTTTTGGATATGGTCGAACGTAGATTTTTTACTTAATTTGGTTACAATGAGATGAAATATGTTGGCCTTTCCCCAGTATCATAAACACAAGTTATATAAACATTATGGGATACAGTCCCTTAAACATATTGATCCGACCCACAATCTGCGATTGGCAGAAAGACGAACTCATGTTAAATAAGCAGCCTGTATAGTTGGATTACTCTTTGTTGATGACCAATAAGACAATATTATAATAACTATTTGTACTTACCAGACTCACTGCATGTGGGTCCTTTGAATCTTGAAGAGCAGGTGCATACAGTGCACGTTTTAAGCGGTGTACCACCATTCAAACAAGTTAATCCACATTCACCTAAAATGAACAAACTGCATTTAATAAATAGTAACTGCCATCGATCATAATCTGTCCCTTTAACCAGTGTACTGATACAATGGTTGCAATAAAGATTGTATTGTATTGTATTGTATTGTATTGTATTTTATGTCTGAAGAGCTGTACAGCCATTCAAACAAATTATTTCACATTCTCCTACATTGACCTAACTACATTTAATACATACTATTTGCTATCAATCATACTGTTGTTACAAATGTAACCAGTCCATGTCTCAAGAGCTGTACCACCAGTCACATTCGTGTGATTGGTGATAAATGTATGTTGGTTGTAAAAAGTAAAAAGAAAAAAGTTTCCTCTTGGGGAAAAACATGCATGGAATTGTATTTCATCTAGTACCAATATATCAAGTAGCCTTGTGCTTGAAACATGTATGGGGTAGTGGGTATCTCTCAAACGATCAGCTTGACCCCCATTTTGTCTGATTCTCTTTAGGCATTGGTGCAATAGTATTTATATCTGTGGTGTTTATGTCGATGAATACTCTGCAGATAGGAGTTTTAGCCACATATGTTACTGTTGTCATCTATGGTATTTGATTTGATAATATACATCCTGTACCACCATTGAAACACGTTAGTCCACATTCTTCTGCAATGAACACCCTACATTTAAGAAATATTATCTGTCACCGATCATACTCTTGTTACAAACATAACCAGTGCATGTCTCAAGAGCTGTACCGCCATTCAAAGAAGATGTTTCACATTATTCTACAGAGAACAAACTATATTTAATAAATAGTATCTGCCAGCGATCATACTCGATACAAACATAGTGGCTTATTGACACAGCTATAAAAACTAAACTCCATGGTGACAGATGATAACTGGAAAAGACAGCTCATTTCATGTTACATTCTGAACTTAGCTATACTGGTGTAGCTTAATTCTGAAGAAAACAAAAAAACAAAAAAAACACAAAAAAAACAAACAACAAAAACAACAAAAAAACACACAAAAAAAACCACACACTGACAAATGTTCTTTTCATAATCCACATGAAAACAGATTTTGTTTCTTTTTAATGCAAACCAAATGAATTGATTGATAAAAATACTTTAAACTTACGACATGTACTTCCTTTCCAATTTCCAACGCAGTTACACTTCTTACAGACATCGTTAGGACTTCAGCCATTTTTACACTTTAGTTTGCAAGGAACTGCAATAAATGTTAACCTGTTATGGCTAGCTCAAGGAACTGCAATAAATGTTAACCTGTTATGGCTAGCTCTTCCATACTTGATCACATACAGCAATATGGGGAACATAGATGATTATTTTATGTTTAATGTCTATACACATCTGGATTAAAGTTGAAAAAAAACTGTGCTTGGTAGCTATATAAACGAAACTCAGGAAATTACATGTCCATCAAATTATAAATCACTTCCTTCGATAACCTGCACTATCAAGCAGACACACTATCTGTATATCCCCATAACACGTTGATGATCATTCGAAGTGCTATCGCATTACTTCTTTATAACATCTACGTTGCTAGCATGATAACGTTGGCGTTGCTATTTGTCATCATGTCAGTAGGAAATGTTCTGCTTCTCAGTGGGTTAATTGTTAGTTTTTTCAAACAACCAATTCCGATTGTAGTACGTACGGTCCCATTTCACAGGAATGTGAAATGTAGGAATAATCGTTTTGGGATATGGTTCAACATAGATTTTTTATCTTAATTTGGTTACGATGAGATGGAATATGTTGGTCATTCCCCAGTATCATAAACACAAGTAATATAATAATTATTTTGGGATTCAGTCTCTTAAACATCACAATCTGTGATTGGTAGAATGAGCTCATGTTAAATAAGCAGCCTGAGTAGCAAGATTACTCTTTTTTATGAACAATAAAACAATATTATAATAAGTATTTGTACTTTCCAGACTCACTGCATGTGGGTCCTTTGAATCCTCAAGGGCAGTTGCATCCAGTGCACGTTTTAAGCCGTGTACCACCATTCAAACAAGTTATTCCACATTCACCTACAATGAACAAACTATATTTAATAAACAGTAACTGCCATCGATAATAATCTGTCCCTTTCGCCAGTGTACTCATACCATGGTTTCCATAAAGACTGTATTGTACTGTATTGTATATTATTGTATTGCTTTATTTTATTGTATTTTATTTTATTGTATTATACTGCATTATATTGTATTGTATTGTATTGTGTTGTATTTTATCGTACTGTTGTTACAGATGTAACCAGTACATGTCTCATGAGCTGCACAACCATTCTAACACGTTGTTTCACATTCTCCTACAATGAACACCCTACATTTAATAAATAGTATGTGGCATCAATTATACTCTTGTTACAAACATAACCAGTGCATGTTCCAAGAGGTGTAGGTAGTACTAAACCAAATAACATCCGGCTGGGTCAAAGTCGGCGGTGGAGCCAACTTTTGATAGAGCAATTAACACCACAAGGCATGTGATTGGTGGTAAATGTATGCTGGTTGGAAACAAATACACGAAATTTAATTTTTTCAAGTATCAATATGTGAAGTAGCCTTGTGCGGGGTACTTGTGAAAAAAATGTACTCGAATTTTGTGCGGAACTAGGGTAGTCATAGTCGCTACTCGTTATCTCTCAAACGATCAGCTTGACCCCCTTTTTTCTGATTCACTTTAAACGTTGGTGCGATAGTATTTATATCCGTGGTGTTTAAGCCAGTGGATACGCTGCAGGTAGGACATTTAGCCAGATATGTTACTATTGTCATCTATGGTATTTGATTGGATAATATACACCCTGTACCACCATTGAAACACGTTAGTCCACATTCTCCTACAATGAACACACTACATTTAATCAATAGTATCTGCCATCGATCATACTCTTGTTACAAACATAACCAGTACGTGTCTCAAGAGTGTATCGCCATTCAAACAAGATATTTCACATCATCATCCATTGAAGGCTTTTGTAGGAGATATCGTTGGCACTATAATTTGCAATATCCCCTGCGATATTCTCTGCAGGAGATATCCCTTCTTATAAGCTTGGTTGGTCACATTTTATTCACAAGACGATATTTTGTTACGTCTCTGTTTGTTTCAGCGCTAAACTTATCATTAGTGACGTCACGTCACTGACGTTCTGCTGGTTAACGAGTCTACCTCTGCCAAATATGACATTCAACCCACATTACTGATATTGTTTACAACTATCGCAAATGAAAAGAATGATAATGTATGATAGATAATGATAATGTATAAAGAATACCACACCACATACCACCACCCCACCCCACCCCACACCCACCCCACCCCACCATCGTGTCTTGCGCTATCATAAATTTATCAGCACTCATTGATAAAAGTATAAAAATCGTGTTGATAAATTATGATATCACAAAACACTTGGGGACTATCCTCCATTTCTCCTACCGTGAACAAACTACATTTAATAAATAGTATCTGCCAGGCGTTACACTATAGTGGCCTGTTGAAACAAGTATACAAACCTAACTCTATTTCTCCTACCGTGAACAAACTACATTTAATAAATAGTACCTGCCAGGCGTTACACTATAGTGGCCTGTTGAAACAAGTATACAAACCTAACTCTATTTCTCCTACCGTGAACAAACTACATTTAATAAATAGTACCTGCCAGGCGTTACACTATAGTGGCCTGTTGAAACAAGTATACAAACCTAACTCTATTTCTCCTACCGTGAACAAAGTACATTTAATAAATAGTACCTGCCAGGCGTTACACTATAGTGGCCTGTTGAAACAAGTATACAAACCTAACTCTATTTCTCCTACCGTGAACAAACTACATTTAATAAATAGTACCTGCCAGGCGTTACACTATAGTGGCCTGTTGAAACAAGTATACAAACCTAACTCTATTTCTCCTACCGTGAACAAACTACATTTAATAAATAGTACCTGCCAGGCGTTACACTATAGTGGCCTGTTGAAACAAGTATACAAACCTAACTCTATGGTGACAAACGAGAACTGGAAAAGACAGCTCATTTCATTTTACAGACAGGACTTAGCTATACTGGTGTATCTTAATTTTGAAAAATAAATATGCCCCCCCCCCCCCCCCCCCCGAAAAAAAAACAAAACACAGGCCATGTTCTTTTCATAATCCACATGAAACAGATTTTGTTTCTTTTTAATGCAAACCAAATGGAATGATTGATAAAAAATTTTTTTATTTAAAATGGAGTCAGGTACGAGGCACAAACTTACGACATGTACTTCCTTTCCAATTTCCAACGCAGTTACAGTTGGAACAGTGATCGTTAGGACTTCCGGCATTTTCACACTTTAGTTTGCAAGGAACTGCAATAAATGTTAACCTGTTATGACTAGCTCTTCCATATTTGATCAAATACAGCGAGTTTCGGGAACATAGATGATTATTTTATGTTTATTGGTTGATATATATCTGGATTAAAGTTGCAAAAATAATGTTTGGTGGCTATATAAACCAAATTGGTCCAAACTCATGTCCATCAACCTATAAATGACTTTCTTTGATAACCTGCAACACACTTTCTGTGCGACCTCATAACACGTTGCTGATAATTCGAAGTGTTGTCACATTACTTCCTGATAACATCTACATTGCTAGCATGATAACGTTGGCGTTGCTATTTGTCATCAGGTCCACAGGAAATGCATTTTCTGCTTCTCAGTGGGTTGAGTGTTAGTTTTTTTCAAACAACCAGTTCCGATGTTAGTATGTGCTGTCCCATTTCACACGAATGTGAAACGTGGGAGCAAATGAATAAAATGACATGAAATATGTTGACTATCTGACAAATTAAAATTTAACTTTCAAAACGATCAAGATCGAAATGGCAGAACAGTATATAATATGAAATATAGAAATGGTATACCAATGATCTTTACAGAATTAATGTGTGTATACCTTTAACAGGTGAAACTTTGTTGTTGTTTTTTGTTTGTTTTTTAAAGATATTTTACTACTTTACTTTGGGGTATTTTGAAAGTTTAGTAATAGTCAGCCTGCGATGTCATGGCAATGTAACTGAAAAACTTAGATTGTAAATATAACTCTTTTTTTTTTCTTTTTTCTGCACGGAAACACTGTTTTCACAGATTTCAAATTGCAAAGAAATTTTCTTTGATTTTCAGATACATATACATACATCCATACATCCATACATGGATGCATGCATACATACATACAAACATACATACATACATACATACATACATACATACATACATACAGGTTGAGTTAAAGAAACTTCCTTTTTATGGAAGCTTCGATAGCTCAGAGTGTATCGTGGTTAGTCTTGCAATTTGCGGGCGAATCGGTGCCACAGGTTCGAGTCCCAGCAATGGCATGGGACAATTTTTGAGGCCAGAAAGGATTTAATTATCCCCTGCGCCAGTGCGTTAATATCTATGTATGTAATAGTCAACCTCGACATACATACAATATATAGACATTCATACATCAATACATACATACATGCAAAAACACTACAGAGGATATTATAAAAAAACAAAAACAAAAAAAACTAAAAAAAACACCCCAAAAACCCCCTGAAATGAACACTTTAGATACATACACAACATTTTAGGACTTGAAAAAACCCAACATTTCTAATACTTAATATTTATTCAACAAAGCCTGTGACAAAAAAAAAAAATCTGTCTTTTCACAAAAACACTACAGAGGATATTATATAAAAAAAAATAACAAGAAGACGCTCTCTCAAAGAAATGAAGTCTACAGTTTAAAATGTATGGAAACTTTAGAAAATTTTGAAATCCAGCTGACCAAGATCTGTATTAATCGCGTTTATAATTATACAAACACTAACAGCAGAAGGACAGTGTTACACAAAGCCCAGTAATGCTCTTTGTAAAAAAGAAATCCTTCCGCAAATCATTACTGGTTTTGGGGTGGGGTTTTTTTTTTTTTTTTTTTTTTTTTTGGGGGGGGGGGGGGGGGGGGGGGTGGGGGGGGGATGTGTAAAATTCATATTTCCCTAAAATATAATTTGCCAACTTAAGGATATGCTAAAATGACAACACAAATCATGGTCTTTATATACGTTTAGAATGCTTTCAACCTTATATCTTAACTGAATTTTGTTAGTGAAGATTCAAAACACTAACCTAATTGGAAGATATGTTTTGATAATATAAAATCAATTAATGTTAATATGAAAATTTCCAGGTTACCAACATTTATCATCATATCTTTAAAGATATTTTTGTCTATAACATGCTAGTCGCAATGCATAATGATAATATTCATTTAGGAATTAAACACAATTGCTGTTTGTATCAGTCCGATTAAGGGTGGGAATGGCATGGACCATGGTATAATTGGTTTTGGTTCATCGATATAAACACAGTAGTAAGCACAGTTCAACTAAACAGATTGCCGCAAAGGGTATAGGTGGAATGGAAATTTTATTATATTAATTTAATTAGATAAAGGTCATCAGTACTGACTGTTATTAACACCCAATGCTCATCTGTGGAGAAGTGTGAATACTACGGTCAAAGTCGCCGTGAGCTACATTTGATGAGTTCAGGCGCAAAACCCAGTAAGTCCATCTGACTTCGTTTGTTTTATAATGAAGATTTTTACCTGATGGTAATTTTAATTCTCACTAATTCCACTTTTCGTGTCATGAAATGGTTATGGAGCAATGAACAAAAAATATGAATGTAAAAAATGAACCTTTATTTAAAAACTCGGTAATTACCCAAATGTGATTGATTTTTCTACAAAAACTAAGTAAGTCCACCTTTGTTTCCAAAACTCAGTAAGTCCATTTCTGGAGACTAGTGTTATGGAAGTGTTGCAGAATCAAAGAACAGACAATTAGAAACATCTTAAAAGTGAAGGTTGAATTAAACATTTACAAAAAAAGAACTTTACTTGTCCATGGATATACCAACGTTTGGCAGTTGCTGGCCTATTGTTCCTAGCCTTTACAAAGCGTTAAAACTGACATTTATTTAAAACGAGTGTGCCATCCCAGTGCAATAACAATGACAGTAAGATACTCACTCTAGAATTATAATTATGGAAAGATGACTGGAAAATAATGCCAGTTGGGTCACAACATACTCCATCCCCCAATGGAAGTCATCAAAAGATTACACAAAGTTCAGTCAGTCATCCCGCCCCCTCCCCCAATTTAAACACACATCCATCGATTTATTGAAATTGGGCTAGTGAGTGTAAAAGTAATTTTTCACAATATTGAACAAAGCTGCCTTTTAATGTATTCTAAGTTATTTTCATTCAGAGTTCTGGCAGTACACAAAGCATTTGTATGTGTGAATGTTACACCAGGAATCAAACCTTCACCACTGTAGCGAGCTTTTTTGGATATAGAACGGACCGAACTTCGTGGCCGACGTCGTTTATGCTTTCCTGTTGGTGATAACATCACAGGTTCGTCAACTGCATCACACGTTTCCATAACTAGCGTGAATAAATTGGCCAAAATCCGAAGGAATTATACGAATTCAGCGTGCAAAAATGCTTATCATCGGAACGGCCATCTTATGTGTTATGTGATCTGATGTGCACATGTGATTGGCGGTCTACAAACTACGTGGTTCTCCAGACAAACTCAGATGGCGTTTCCGATGTTCTGCAAAGTAATCGTATTCTAGCTTGGATTTAGAGTGGGACTAACGGGCTTTTGAAGCAAAATTCCTTTGCTCATCAGGTACCAGGGACTGAGAAGGTTTGTCTCTAACGGTTATCTCAATTTTCATGGATGTGACGTTTACGAGGTTTTGCGCCTGAACTCCTCATTTGTAAGTAGTTTAGTTACCTTGAATGGCAAAAAAATTACTCTTATTTTGCTAATAGATGTACTACATATATGCAGGGTATCCATCACTATCTTTAATTTCAGAATTGTGGATCCAATCTAAATATTGAGCTGATCTCCGAATTTCGACCTTCAGCCACCTTAGGTTCTTCATATTTCCATATATCAACTACTAAAGGATGGATCTGTAGAATTTTCTGTGGTTAGTTCCTATGTCTGTCAAAGATTGTGTTGTAGTTATAATGTGTACCATATATTTCGACGGGTTAGTTCCTATGTCTGTCAAAGATTGTGTTGTAGTTATAATGTGTACCATATATTTCGACGGGCCTTTACCTTGTAAGTTGCCCTTGAGGTGTTTGTTATATATCGGTTGGATGTGACCTGCTGAACACCTCTTTATCGTATTGTAACGGGGCGCTCTGACTAAACACGAAGGAACTCTCGTGTCCACAATTGCTCGCGCCTGTAAAAGTGGCAGCGTGTATCACGAACAATTGCGTTTCGGAGAGACCCCACCAGAGATGGATAATGTAGCCGAGTTAGAGACGTTCTTCTCAGGGTCTTAGAGAAGTTAAGGTCCAATCCCAATTAATAACTATGTCTAAACTATACAGCTGAAGAAAACACCACAACACAATAAGGAACGTTTATACAAATTTCTTTATATTGCACTCGCTTGTTGTTGACAAGGAAAATTGCACAATTTGTCAATAAAGTTCAAAGTTCAATTTATAATCCGAACCCAATACACAGTAGGTTCTCCAGTCTTGTATAACACAGAGACTCGTATACTAGTGTCATAGATGCACACTAGCACTGAGAGGGTTCCACTCTTACATCAATGGTAGCAACTCGAACAATGTCAACAGCAAACAGCATAAGTAACATACACGGAAGTGTACGCTGGCACTTTAACTTGCAAACGGAAGTAACTAGAATAACTGTCTTCAGCAACAGGTACTATACACGGGTCAGGTACACAATGGTCGAGTACTGGTCCGGGCGTTAAGCAGTCGGTCTGGAGTTTCAGTTAGCACTGCTGGTCTGGAAAAAGTGAAGAATAGTGTTCATGTCAGGAAACTGACGTGCAGAAACTCGTTATGGTTTCTTCAGGTAGAGAGCCCTTTAGCCCGTGTGTCTACAAGTCCTCGTCTTAATCAGAAGTACAGCACAACCAAGCACTCCCGTCCAAGGATAATCAGCAGGCAATGGAACGGTAGCGGTCTGCAACTCCCTAGGTATATCTATAAAGTGAAAACAGCATCCAACACGATAGTCAGAAGTCCCTATTTCTGTACTTCCTATCTCGTCTGCTCACAGTGTCACCAAAATGATGTAGCGTACAAGATCGCAAACGTCACATAGACTTCTTGAGATTCATAACTAAGTATCACTATCTATTAGGTAGTTTACTAAAATTCCTTTTATTTGTATTCAAACTGCGCTCCTATGCACCATGCACCTTTTTGCACTGTGCGTCTTTTTGCGCCTTTACTGCGCTCATTTGCGTCCTTTTCCGCCGTGCGCTCTTTTGTGTCCTTTTCCGCCGTGCGCTCTTTTGCGTCCTTTTGCGCCATGCGCCCTTTTGCACCGTGCGCTGTTTTGCGTCCTTGTGCGCCGTCTTTGTACAAGTGATGCATTGTTTAGTTCCTATGCATATCTGCATCCCATCCTAAGTTTCGCCATGTGTGTCTTTGGACTTCAGGAATCAACAAACCGATGTGAGCTCTGTGCTCCACCTCTTTTATACGGGTGGAAGTGTACCACGTGACTGATTACCTATGTGTCCGCTGGCACATGACGTCATTCTCTGTGCATCTTCGTCATATCCAGTCCACCATAATGAACCCGGATATAGGTTGCAAATATTTGCTATTCCATAATTATTATTTGTAGAATAGCCAATTAAGAATACTTTCTTGTTTCTTAATAATTATTTCTTCACTTCCAGAATATTATAATTACCATCGACGTCCCAAACCTAACGACAAAAACACGAATACGATATTTACGGAAATACTATTCTACATTTTTCAGCAACAATACCTGAAACAAAATAGATTGTAATCAATTAACGTAAAAAATCAACAATGTGGATGTAAAACAAATCCATTCTAGTAAACAATGAAGACACCCTCCAGTAAACAGGAAAGAGTGCGACGTTTCTAACTGCGTTCAGGCGCATGCGTTTTCAAAAACGTATCGTAACGCGCATGTGCGGTTCGCCATTTTCCATTTTTAAGGCCATTACATGAACAAATATATGTTTCTTAACTATGCACATTCGACGAATACTTAGTTTAATATGTTTTTTAAAAGGAAAAATTCAATTTGTCAAGCGTTCTTGTTCGGTCCGCGTTTTATTCACTGCAATGGAGGCACAAAAATGTAGCATACCTTTTGCAGATCGAATATAATAATTGAAAACAAATTCTAACAACAGGGGTCTTAAAACTCGTAAAAATTATATGCTTTGACCGTGTTGATCTTGCACGTGTGAGGTCATTTAACAAGCACCGAATGTTAATTCATCTTTCTCCATTTTAAGTCAATTTCTACGAGTCATTTGGACCCGCCATCGGTAATTTTAAGGAATAAACAAAAACGACTTAGTAAAATTAATGGAGTTACAGGAGTTTGTAAAGTTTTGTATTTAGATATTTACTTTTCTGAACTTTATTGTTTATGAAAATGTTCCTGAACTGTGAAGAAAAGCCTCATAAATGAACGACATGCCGATGACAACACATTAGATGTTGATTGCACGAACCATGCACGAGGAAACAAAGTGAACGGAATTGGAAGCATAACGCAGTTAGGGACGATGACGATATATAAATTCATTCTGAAACCTGACAAAATTTGCAGCCCATTATAAATTAGCGAAATAACTATTTCCGCTGTGTTAAAGGGACACACCCTAGTTTTTAAACACTAAGGCATATTTGTCACTATTAGAGCCGTTTATGATCACTGAAATCAAACATTACTTATATTTTATTGTTTAGATTATCGATGTCCGTAGAACCGAAGTGTTTCTGGTCATCTTGTTGTTTCTGAAATCGCAAAATGCATTTTTAGTATTTTTAAAAACGCACGTGCGTCTGACAAGTAGCTGTTATTGATTCGAGTTCTAGTCTATTTTTCAGGATATTTTCACTCTGTTGTAACTTTATCCAAGTGTGTTACAGGTTTGTAGATTAATTAAACTTATCGTCCATTTTTTGAAACTAGTTGAAACTAGGGTCTGCGCCTTTAATTTGTAAATAAAACATTTAGAATTCAACTGCGTTTTGTATTTTATCAAAGCACAAGCATTGTCCGTTTCACTATGTTACGCATTCTGTTTAGTTTCAGAATTGTGGGTAGGCCCTAGATTGCTTTTTCACTGTGTACCATATATAAGCATGGGGCGTTACTTTGAGTTATATATGAGTTGGATGTGCCCTACTGAACACCTCTTTATGAGATAATAAACATTCTATGTTTAGTTTCAGAAGTGTGGGTCGAATATGAATATTGAACTGAACTCCGATTTAGACCTTTAATAGGGCGACACGTTCTCATATAGTCCCTGGGTTCTTCACATTTCCATGGAGCATGCACTAGAGGATGGATCTGTAGAATTTCATAAACTATTTATGTTTATCTCTAGAATTGTGTGGCTGAAAACGAGGGTGGTTCAGTTATACTGTGTACCATATATTTTGACGAGGTGTTACCTTTGTAAAATATACTCTGTCAAAAAATAAACGCATAGGCGAAATATTCATGGAATTATCTCTATAATACAAAGTGGCATAATTTCGTTATTTATGATCGTATCAGTCAAATTTAACATGAGTATGTGACAATGTTCTTGCTATGGAATGACGGCAGTGAAGGCATTTTCATCACCAAACAGCGTCGCACGAGGGCGCTGAAATCAGTACCTTGCGTGGCCACCAGCAGCAGCAAACACTGCGCTACATCTCCTTGACATAGACTGAATGAGTCTCTGAATCCTGGCACGTGGAATCCATCATGTCGCTGTAGAAGGAAACGTGACTCGTCGCTGAACCATACTTGCCTCCAGTTTCCCCAAGTTCCACCCGTATACATTCGTGCACCAGCAAACACGTAAATGTCGATGTTGACATCGCAGGACGGAGCCAACATATGGTCTCCTAGCCCGTAAACCAGCTTCTCGAAGTCGGTTCCGAATGGTTTGTGCAGACACCCTTCTCAAACCATGTATGCGTACAGCAGTGTTTGTTGCTGTGACAGTTCGGTGACGCAAGTCCAGAACCCGGATGTAGCGATCTTGTGCTGCAGTTGTTATGCGAGGTCTTCCACTTCTGGGCCAGTCTTCAGCTGATTGAAACTGCTGGTACATGTCCCAGAGATGTGAAATGGTGCTCTGATGGACGTTCATGTGGCGTGCGACTGCTGACTGCGATTCACCTAACTGGAGGTGGCCTATTGCAATGTTTCGATTCGACAGGCTTAGTCTTGGCATCTTGTAACTCGTCTATGTCGAAATGGAAATGAGGCATCATTGCGAGCATTGCAGCTTTAAATACCCATCACTACCTCAATCTTTTCCCCGAGTTTCACGTGCATTCGCCAAAATCTGACCATTTCACGCCGATTTCCTGCAGTTATCGCACAACGTGCATTAAATTTGTTTTAGGGTGCATTTGGGCATGCTGTTCCATTCCAGGAACGTTAAACAAACATGGCCATTCAGCAGCATTGNCTACAGCAAACGGTAGTCAAAGATTCCAGCTCTAATACAACAGTCCTATGGTTGACGTTAGACACCCTTACATGGATAATGCACATGCTCCCTGCTAAAAATATAAATTACCAGATTATCACTAATACACACATCTCAGGAATAAACCCGTCAGGAAATGCGTATATAACCAGAACATTACTGAAAAGGGACTTACGCAGTCGCATGTTATTATATTCTTGTTCACATTATACTCATGCTATAAAACTAAACAAGTGCCCCCCCCCCCCCCCCCCCCCCCCCCCACCACACACACACAAACACCGCATCTGATGTCATGCATAAGTGCTGGAACTACTTACCGGGTATTCTGAGTCTCTTACTGGGGGGTATCGCAATATCTGAATAGTCTATTTTACAAGACCAGTTAGTGGCATCATCTTCTTTTACCAGGGCTATCTGCAAGGTGTAGAGCTTATCATCCGAGTCGACGTCGTCCGTCCCCTTCCCGCATTTGGCTTTATAGCCTGGAATGTTATTGTGTTCTGAACATTTCGACCCGTCCTGCAGCATATAGGCGGGCTCTTCAGCGCCTTTAAAGAACTCCACTTTATTCGCTATAATACCAAAACCAGCGGCGTCGGAAATCGCACACATTATATTAAAGCTCAGACCCAGAAATATGTTTGTGGATGCCACGACAATGTCGACCGATGGATCTAGAGAAAGACAAACACACAGTTTAATGTTGTTGTAGATGGAAATACACATGTACATTGAAGTTACGTAAGCAGATATCAAGTTGTATGAACATCAAGTTAGATGAACACATATCACGTTACAAGTTACATGAAAACACATCAAGTTACATGAACATACATTAAGTTACATGAACATATATCAAGTTACATTAACGTACATCAAGTGATATGAGCACACATCGTGTTACATGAACATACATCAAGTTACATGAACAGGCAGGAAAGCACATACAAGGGCATTTGATATACCAGTCGTGGTGCACTGGCTAGAACGACAAATAGTCCAATGGGACCACCGACAGGGATCGATCCCAAACCGACTGTGTATCAAGCGAGCTCTTTACCACTGGGCTACATCCTGCCTGTAAACAATTTGTAGTACACGGTCGTGGCTGTAATGAAAAGTGATCTGATTCGTTCCGGCCCGTTTCGAGTGGGGGCCTTCTTGTGTTGTCAGAGATCTGTCTTTGTGCAGATGTGTCAACATCATGAGTCATCTACTGTCCACTGTTGAGCAGATGTAAATGATTACATGCGATATTGCCTTCATTGCACCCATATCTACCTGGAACTTCAATACTCATCCGCCTGTCCACGACCACAGTTTTACAATGTTTGACCACGGAACATGTACTCCGGTGGCTTTAAAACATATTGATGGGTTCATACTAAAATACTATTGTGTTCTGATTGTAAGTATTTTCAGACATGTGATTGTGTAATTACATTGTTTTCTGGGCACCGAAGCTGAACTGGAACAGGCCAAATTAACTGTTCAAGGGTCTATGGCTAAAGTATAGCCAGGTATGAGACGTTCAACTGGTCCCATAAAAAATAAAATAATAATAATAATAATAATAATAATAATAATATCATTTTAAAATGGACATAACCATATGGATTTTTGGGTGTTTTTTTTTTTTTAGATTTGTCTATTTGAAAGACTAATGCCTTCAGTCAAAAATGACATTTGCCGTCGAAACCAAATGAAGTAAATAGACGTTATTACCAGAGTGTTTTTCGATATCGTCAATATGATATTGATATTTAATTAATGCAATTAAATAACATATAAATATGTCAGACTAATGTACAGCTATTACAGTTTGAGAATCTGTCATTAACACTTGCGGTTATATTTATTATTCTTATTTTGTTATTATTGTGGCATCTGTTGTGTTATGTTTTAAGAACGGTTCAGGGCCGATTTGGCTGAAATTTGGTAGGTACTTGGGTACTTCGGGGGAATTGATTTTTTAAAACATGATGTGCATTGAAAATGCAATTATATACTTATAATCATCTCTAAGTTATCACCTGCATGCGAAGCTAAAGCAAACACCCCTATCCTCTGTCTATGTAACATAATATCAACCCCACATTACTACAGTAATTTATAAAAACACCATTTGGTGATTGAGGTGTAAGAGGTTTGAACTCTTCTAAATAATAATTTTGGGGTTATGAAATTCCAAAGAGGTAGTGATCACTGTCTCAAAATGGGTAATTTTGCTATCAAGATGCCAAGGGAAAAAACACATTATTGGGTTATAATACTATGAAAAATAATGCTGAAAATAGTTTTAAAATTATTGTTTAAAAATGGCTAATTTGGCAATTCAGATGCCAAGAAAAGGCGTTTAAAGCCATCTAGTTTTAAAATTTTCCACAGAACCCCTATACATCTCATGCCATGATTAACAACGACCCTGATCATTTAAAACAGTGCTCCGATGGGCCTCAAAGCTCATATAATAATCTTTATTAATGCAGTTAGCGCTACAGAAGACTGCAGGTTGTCATTTAGTGTACACTCGTTCGTACACTTTGATATATACACATATATACACAAACGCATTCATATTAACTACATACATTAAAACGTTTATTAAGATGCCCCTTTCACGAGTCAATGTGCCCCTTTTTTCTTTGCCTCCCCCCCCCCCCCCCCCCTCCAAAACAAAAACAAAACTTAAATAATAATAATAAAATAAAATATGTCCTGGATCTGCCCATGAAAACTGCACATATTTTCGCAGTTTGTACCTTTAAATCTATTAAGGTGACAGAAAACAAATGTACATGTTAGGATTAACGATTTACTGGTTTGTCAACGTGTAAAATATGAAAGAAGTGTAATGGTATTAGTTAATATTACGACACATTTAATGAAACTGGTCGAGAGGCACTGGGTAATAGTTAACTCTGTGTGTCTACAGCTGGCCCTGTATACATGGCAACTGGTCGAGAGGCACTGGGCAATAGTTAACTATGTGTGTCTACAGCTGGCCCTGTATGCATGGCAACTGGTCGAGAGGCACTGGGTAATAGTCAACTCTGTGTGTCTATAGCTGGCCCTGTATGCATGGCAACTGGTCGAGAGGCAGTGGACAATAGTCAACTGTGTGTGTCTACAGCTGGCCCTGTATGCATGCAACTGGTGAGAGGCACTGGGTAATAGTCAACTCTGTGAGTCTACAGCTGGCCCTGTATGCATGCCAACTGGTCGAGAGGCAGTGGGTAATAGTCAACTCTGTGAGTCTACAGCTGGCCCTGTATGCATGGCAACTGGTCGAGAGGCAGTGGGTAATAGTCAACTCTGTGAGTCTAGAGCTGGCCCTGTATGCATGGCAACTGGTCGAGAGGCAGTGGGTAATAGTCAACTGTGTGTGTCTACAGCTGGCCCTGTATGCATGGCAACTGGTCGAGAGGCAGGGGGTAATAGTCAACTATGTGTGTCTACAGTTGGCCCTGTATGCATGGCAACTGGTCGAGAGGCAGTGAGTAATAGTCAACTCTCTGAGTCGACAGCAGTGGACAATAGTCAACTATGTGTGGCCCTGTATGCATGGCAACTGGTCGAGAGGCAGTGGACAATAGTCAACTCTGTCGAGAGGCAGGGGGTAATAGTCAACTCTGTGTGTCTACAGCTGGCCCCGTATGCATGGCAACTGGTCGAGAGAGGCAGTGGGTAATAGTCAGCTCTGTGTGTCTACAGCTGGCCCTGTATGCATGGCAACTGGTCGAGAGGCAGTGGGTAATAGTCAACTCTGTGAGTCTACAGCTGGCCCTGTATGCATGGCAACTGGTCGAGAGGCAGTGGGTAATAGTCAACTCTGTGTGTCTACAGCTGGCCCTGTATGCATGGCAACTGGTCGAGAGGCAGTGGGTAATAGTCAACTCTGTGAGTCTACAGCTGGCCCTGTATGCATGGCAACTGGTCGAGAGGCAGTGGGTAATAGTCAACTCTGTGTGTCTACAGCTGGCCCTGTATGCATGGCAACTGGTCGAGAGGCAGTGGGTAATAGTCAACTATGTGTGTCTACAGCTGGCCCTGTATGCATGGCAACTGGTCGAGAGGCAGTGAGTAATAGTCAACTCTCTGAGTCGACAGCTGGCCCTGTATGCATGGCAACTGGTCGAGAGGCAGTGGACAATAGTCAACTCTGTGTGTCTACAGCTGGCCCCGTATGCATGGCAACTGGTCGAGAGGCAGTGGGTAATAGTTAACTCTGTGAGTCTACAGCTGGCCCTGTATGCATGGCAACTGGTCGAGAGGCAGTGGGTAATAGTCAACTATGTGTGTCTACAGCTGGCCCTGTATGCATGGCAACTGGTCGAGAGGCAGTGAGTAATAGTCAACTCTCTGAGTCGACAGCTGGCCCTGTATGCATGGCAACTGGTCGAGAGGCAGTGGACAATAGTCAACTCTGTGTGTCTACAGCTAGCCCCGTATGGATGGCAACTGGTCGAGAGGCAGTGGGTAATAGTCAACTCTGTGTGTCTACAGCTGGCCCTGTATGCATGGCAACTGGTCGAGAGGCAGTGGACAAAAGTCAACTCTGTGTGTCTACAGTTGGCCCTGTATGCATGGCAACTGGTCGAGAGACAGTGGTCAATAGTTAACTATGTGTGTCTACAGCTGGCCCTGTATGCATGGCAACTGTCGAGAGGCAGTGGGCAATAGTCAACTCTGTGTGTCCACAGCTGGCCCTGTATGCATGGCAATTGGTCGAGAGGCTGTGGGCAATAGTCAACTCTGTGTGTCCACAGCTGGCCCTGTATGCATGGCAACTGGTCGAGAGGCAGTGGGCAATAGTCAACTCTGTGTGTCCACAGCTGGCCGTGTTCTTAAAATACCAGGATATGGTTTACGTGTGGGTTTTCTTTTTTTCTTAAAAGGTCCTGTATACGGTTTTATGTTTGGGGTTTTTAAAATGTATTATTGTTGTTTGCGATTACGTTCTGAGACAAGTATCAGTGATAAGTGACAGTGTGTCTGTTTATGCGGGGTGTGTCTGTGTCTTCGTGTGTGTGTGTGTGTGTGTGTGTGTGTGTGTGTGTGTAATTATTGCTGTAATTAAATAACCTATAAATGTTGTGTGTGTGTGTGTGTGTGTGTGTGTGTGGTAATTATTGCTGTAATAAAATAAACTATAAATATGTAGTAATGAGTAATATACAGCTATTGCAGCTTGGGAATCCGTCATTACCGCTTGCGGTTATAATTGATATAATAATTATTACACTTACCATCCAGTTCACACAGGTCTCCAGTGTGGTTGACGCACAAACATTTTCCGCACACCTTGGACGGCCTACCAAAATTCCGGCAATCATATTCACAGTTGTCTGCAATAAAGGAAGGAAGGAAGGAAAAATCTACATCAAGGCACTTGATACAGGACCCATTAACTAATTTAAGCAGGGGGGCAGGGCCGCGGATGATTTACTAACTGCAGTGGAATAAGGTTTGGCGTAAAGGTTCCATATGACTCACAACTAGTGAGCCAATTCTTTTAAAAATGATAAATATGACAACATTCTAGACACTGACCTGAATGAACAGGACTCGAAATACAGAGAACTGACACCAGTAACATTAGTAAAACATCCATCCTTTAGGAGTAACTGTCACTAGGAAAAGAAGCAAAAGATAAAATAATAATTAAAACTAATATTTTAAGCATGAATGTTTAATACAAAGTAAATGTGACATAAATATCTTTCATTCTGTAGGTACTTAGATGAAACAGAGACAAGAATTCAGCAGAATTAAATCAGGTGTGTTTTGTGTTTTTACAAATGGAGCTGAACGCAAAAGTATTTTAATTAAAACATGCACTGGTACATATATTAAGGGGTAAGTATGTGATTACGTTGCTGGACCAGTAGGACTACACACCACAGAGCTTCTACCTTTGGACTCGATAAATCAGTCTGCAGGGGCGTACCAAGCCATTTTTGATGTGAATTCCAAATTTACTGACGAGCACTGAAGGTGCGAGTTTGTAGGGGGGTTGTAGGTTGTAGGGAGGAAACCTAGATGTCATATGGTGCACTCTGGCGACTTTGAGAACTAATTTTACACCTATAAATAAACTTGGAAATCGCAAGTTTTAATGCGGCAATTTGTAAAATGTCTGAACTATAGATAGCATCAGTGCATCGTCTGAGTTGCATCTCACTTTAAAATATCTTTAGCTGAGTCCGGGTATGAAAAGGAGTACATCTACATGTAGATCTACCTGTGCCTTTACTTGTGCCTTTACTTGCAAATAACTGGTTAGTACTAGGGGTTGCCGCCGTCTAAATACAGTTAACTCGTACGAGCAGTGATGTACACTAAGTCTAGTCTTTGGTACATTATGCATAGGGCCAGATCATGTGGCTTTTCTTATAATTTGAGCGTTACAAGCGAGCTGGGCGCTATTTAAAATGTACGCATACAGTTTGTAAGTTATTTAGGAAGCTATTTAAAATGTACGCATACAGTGTGTAAGTTATTTAGTAGCTACCAGAATGCAGTAAACTTAAAGAACTTACTTATTTGGAAATGTATACGCTTTAGCCCAGTCCAAGTAATTCTCCAGTAATGCTAATTTTAGCGAGTCTTCGAAACGGACTGTGATGTGTGCCGGGTCTGGATAGCCCGAGCATGTTGTAGCTCTAGCTGAATCTTTTGAAACTTCAACGGCGTGTTCCAACAAGATGATTGAACAATGCGCCTGCTCCGCAGAAAGCATATTAGATCTATCATTATTATTAGCATGTTCATGCACTTTAGGTTGATCACGTTGATGGCCCGTCGCAAAATACAAATAAAGCGTTTTCTGAGCATCCGACATTTTAACTAGCGTACCACTTAATGTGTATTGCAAGCGGCGAATGTCACTAAACTGTGTGTCGTCATGTTGTATTCGATGATGTCAGTGTGACACAGTCTACTCTACCTGCATGTGTGTGAACTTGACAATGTGCCATTATTCTACAATTTGGCTCTCCTTTTCTCTCGCGCGCACGGTTTTCCTGGGGTTTTTTTAAAGAATAGTTTTTTTTGTTTTTTGGACAAATGATGTGGACGCCACTGCGTACTTGCGTACAGGCAGGTAGGCGCCTGGTCTGTGTCTCACTACTACACTTACTAACACAAAACTATTGGCAAAAGTGGCACATGACAATTTGGTGACAAGAAATGAATGACTGATTTGTTTAAAACAGATAATCATCAGTTATACATACATGTACAGTCATTCTTGCCCACTGAACAGGGTTATCTAGCGTTTGCATGGTGTTAGAAAAATCTGTCCGACCCCAGGGCTTGATAAATCTGCCCGACCCTAGGGATAGACGATTTCTACATACGTGTGACGTCATAACTTATGGTTTTAAAAATTCTGTTTGCCATTTCACGTTGTATCATTGTTTTTATAATATTTAAACAAATTAATGTTTTCAACTTTATATTTATTGTTAAGTTGAACATTGCATATTTATGTCGTTGTATAAGGTGGACTATATTTTTTCACGTCGATTAAATGAGTTTGCAGGTGAAATGTATACGAATTGTTCTACAATAAACAGACCGTAGCTTACAAAATTAATGTTTTGTTACTGTAACTAAATGGGCAAGAAAAAGAATCAATCACCGTTGTGAGGTATAGATACGGCAATTCCAACCCTCGGGACAAAGTGTTGTCACTCGGGTTGGAATAGCCTTATTTATACCTCACAATGGTGATAGCTTCTTTTAATACACAATACTGAAAATAATAATTCATTTCCGTGTATCCTAGTACTGCGTTGGGTGTTGTTACATATGGAATTAGTTAGGCAGAAACTGCGGTGCGTCTGTGTGGCTTAATGACCTATAGTCGCTGAACGTTCTGAACACTAAACAGATTTGTTATAATACTAATTTAATAGTCAATTCCATTAAAGCAAAGGAACCATTGCTGTTAAACAGTTCCTATCCCAAAACTCGATATGTGAATTGTGCTATTGACATGATGTAATTTGGAGACTTTATTCTGGTGAAGTAATACACATTGCTAAGTTGCTGTAATAGTTTGGAAATAATGTTTCTGTCAATCAATATTGAGCGAGAAAAATGAGGAAAATACGAACAATATCATCCCCTGCACATTGCTATCATTAGTCAATATGATTATTGATCCCAATATTAAACCAGGTTTCATGGTATCCCAAGACACACTCTTTCACATAATGATATGGACATTCCTGCCGCAGTGTATTTGTCGCCTTACAATTCAACCAGATGCAATAATGCTGGACTTGGTTGATTGTCTTTATGCCCAACAGACTGCCCATTTCGTATGATCATATTTTGAGGAGATCATGTTAACTCGCTAAAGAAGTCACTTAGCACTTTGAAGCCACGTGAATGACACATTTTATGCCCTTACAGCCCCGTAGCCAGCATTTCGAGTGGTAGTATTCGACTAGGTATTTGCCGGGGCCTTTTGCATATGAAGTTGCTAGAGGGCGCCAAGCGGCCGAGCTTTGTATGGGGTTCCAGGGGCATGCCTCCTCAAAAACCTTTAAATCTCTGAAAGCCTAAAACACGTTTTTCTGGCATCTGGAACTTAAAATTTTATATTTTAAAACAACGATTTTCGATTATTTTGTAGGCTGTGTTTTTCTTATTAATGTTATTTTAAAAAAAAAACCTGTAGCACACAGCAGGAGTTAAAGGTACTGACCCGAGGTATATGTTAAATATTTTCGGCAAGTGCTTATTATAACCTTAGTAACAGAAAAGGTACCTGTACCTCAGAACTATAATCAGTTCCTTTAATAATCCACATATTTATGAAAAACGAAACTCATTACGTTCATAAAAAATATCATCACCAATCACCGCCAACACATGCAGCCCTTGTTAAGAGTACAGGTGTAGTTGTCCTCAAACGTGTTCAGCAAAAGGTATTGCATAATGTATTGCATCCCATTTCATTATTGTCACTGGTGCGTCATATCATCAAAATAGCATCTACATGTTGGCCATACAACATTTTGAAATACTTGGTAATTACATTCAAGAAAGTGCACAACATTTTGTATTTGGCCTTAATCCTACGGTATATTTGCAAATTCAAGAGCACCAAAACCAACCCTCGCCCGCTACCGACCCTGGTCGGGCTGCTTATGCTCCTTTGCACATGCCAGCGTGGGCGACCCCCTCTCCCACCCAAACCAAACCTCGTTTTGTCCTGGACGAAGGAGTCGGCGAATATCGACTCCTGCACACATAATGTGCGTATGCTACAACAGCTTGTTCTGAATGTGCACGTTAAAACCTATGACCTGACCTGACCAAACAAGATTACTTTCTGTTGTTAACATTTTATTTCTAACTTTGGTTAATAAATCAATGGAAGGTGAACTGTTGTCATTGTCATATGATTATCGAAAGCTACGAGGTCATCAATGTAGCAGTACGTACAATTAAAAAAACAAAAAATTGCCAGATTATTTAGAAATTCTGAATAATGTGCACTACAGCTTTGGTGAGGGGAGTGCTAAATGACTTAGACAAGCAAATATTGTTTTATGGGAGAGTTGCAAAAGTTACAGTCAATAATTTGTGCAATATTAAAAAGGAAGAGAAAACAAAAATGGACCTCACCTTTTGTGGGAGAGTTCGGACGACCCCCACCCCCACCCCACCCCCCCCCCCCCCCCCCCCCACCCCAAATACGGGCCTGCCTTACCATATCATCATCTGTCTGTCTTGCCGTTTATCTACCTTGCTGCATTCCGCAGATGACAGGTCCATATCTGATGAAGATAAGATTGCCTTAGAGGTGATAATCACGTAAAAGCAAGTTAGTCCTCTTCCCCAGGCTTACACGAACATTTTACTTGCAGAGCCAATACCAAGAGAAATATTAGCATTAGTTACCAATGTTCCTATGAGATCCCAGTGAGTAGACAGAACAAGAATACAAATGGCGTAACATAAATATATGTTTTTGAGGAATGGAAAGTAGGTGCTGATGACTGATACCACTTTATGAAAATAAATACAACAGAAATCTCCATAATTATTCACCAAAGACATACGGCAGATCAAAGGTGATTTCCATAGATAGATGTGTGTTATCCAATGCAACTATTACAGCAAATATTGCTACAAACGGAACTTTATCCATGCAGTATACGCCACCAGAACCAATAGAGTTCATCAAGTCAGAGCTGCCTCGGTTTAAAGTTTGCAGAAGAAAACTTGTTACACTCATAATCTCAAAATTCTGAAGACATTAGTATTTTAGTGCCGGTGGATAATGCACAGAGTATTCATATATTGGTCCACGTTTCTTGACTTAACGATAACTGTATTGATGTTTGTGTGGATTCTACTGGTATCCAACTTCCATATGTATAAAAAAAAAAAAATTAAAAAAAATGTTTTATTTAAAGACGCACTCAACAAATTTTATTTATAGTTATATGGCGTCAAACATATGGTTAAGAACCACACATATAATGAGAGAGGAAAACCACTGTCGCCACTTCATGGATTACTCTTTTCGATTAGCAGCAAGCGATCTTTTATATGCACCATCCCACAGACAGGTTAGTACATACCACGGCCTTTGATACACCAGTTGTGGTGCACTGGCTGGAACGAGAAATAGCCCAATGGGCCCACCGACGGGGATCGATCCCAGACCGACCGCACAGCGAGCGAGCGCTGTACCACTGGACTACGTCCCGCCCCTATGTATAAAGAGTCAGCTATTCCCATTGGTTCCCTATACACATAAGAGACACTTCCAAATGTCCAGGGCCCATATTTTCGAAGCCATCTTAGCTACGATGTGTCGTAAATTCGTCGTAAGTGACTGCGGCAAATGTTGTAGCGTATTTTCGAAATTGTCGTAACTCCAAAATATCGTAAATATATCGTAGATCCTACGACAGGTTCCTACTTCTTATTTCATGATAATCACGAAAATACAGCTCCCCAGTTTTGTAAACTCGAAGTATTTTGCCGTCAAAACTTTAAAACAGTGTATTGCAACCGCGACCTTTGATTCTTACCCTACCTATTTCAGAAAATTTACCAATCGATATTATGGGGCCTGATCGGGGTTGTTGAAGAAGGCACTTTATGTGTAATGTGATATATAGAGATTATTATACGGGCTTGTGTGTTGTACGGATTTTTGTATTGCCCGAGCGAGAAAGAAAAGAAAGAAGTGTTTTATTTAACGACGCACTCAACACATTTTTTATTTACGGTTATATGGCGTCAGACATATGGTTAAGGACCACACAGATTTTGAGAGGAAAACCGCTGTCGCCACATAGGCTACTCTTTTACGACAGGCAGCAAGGGATCTTTTATTTGCGCTTCCCACAGGCAGGATAGCACAAACCATGGCCTTTGTTGAACCAGTTATGGATCACTGGTCGGTGCAAGTGGTCTACACCTACCCAATGAGCCTTGCGGAGCTCTCACTCAGGGTTTGGAGTCGGTATCTGGATTAAAAAACCCATGCCTCGACTGGGATCCGAACCCAGTACCTACCAGTCTGTAGACCGATAGCCTGCCACGACGTCACCGAGGCCGGTGCCCGAGCGAGAGTGAGGGTAATAAATGAATCCTGATACGAGTTTCGAAAAAGCAGTACGGCTCACACACGAGTGTAATAATTTCTTTATTATCCATATTATTATTGTTATTTTCTTAATGAATAACAAGACCCAACTCGAAATGTTTCAGCCACAACTAGGAGACGACGAACTGACGTCATATTTCAAATGCACAGTTGAGATCGCCGTCCAAAAACATTTACCACTTTATAAACGTTTATTTTTATTGCAAAACGGTGCGGTTCCAAATCAGTTTTGTCATTTTATATATATATTAATTTTATTGTCCCCAGACCATTAGACAGTGCCAGGGTTGGGGAGCCATAATACACCGCCTTACAATTTATCTTAAAATTAATATACATACATGTGTAAACATACATACATATATACAAACATACACATATACATACGCATACACGCACGCACGTACGCAATCACATTACATTCTATTCTGATATATGCAGGTACAAATCAAAATACAATAGTACTTCCTTTTATGCACGCCGTATGGTCCAGGACTTCGAAAAAAGAAAAGAGGAAAAATGGTAACAACGAGAGAAGAAGAAGAAGAAAAAGAAGGAAAACAAGAAGAAATAGAAGAATAAGAAAAAGAAGAAGAAGAGGAAGAAAAACCTAAAGTTGATGATGAGTAACGAAGCAGAATTAAACTGATGATAACAACAGGAATAGCAGTCGGGCCTGTGTTGGAATGTTATATGAACATGCTATCACAAAAAGTGTTTCCTTTGAGTAGATCGTTATCTAAGTGTAATGTTTGGGGGGGTTTTTCTTTCTTTCACTATATAAAATAGGTTGAGCGTTTTGTCATTATAGATGAATATTAGATTTGTATATAGGTCTACATAATTAATATTACTATCCGATAGTAATTTAGAAGATAAATATTTGGAGTTTTTACATTTGCGGGTGTTATTGTTCATTTGATCCAGAAAATGTAATTTTTGACCGAAGGTGTTAACCCGAAATAAAAAATGAAATATTTGCGGGCATCAAATAGACAATAACACCCGCAAATCTAAAAACACAATGGGCCGATTTCATATGTCTGGGTTTCGAAACACCGGGTTATATCAAAACCTAGGTTTAACACTGGTTTACGTAAAACGCTGAAAAACCTGACCAAGACATACACCCGTGGTGTATTTCACGTGTGTGTTTTACCCGTGTTTACAAAACCACGCTTTTTACATGGGTTATCCGCAGATTTGGAAAGGGACATAAGCGAGGAATAGCTTACACTTCATCATCTTCATAAATCAAGGCTAATATTCGTTCCTCGTATTCAGCCTAGACCCCCCCCCCCCCCCCCCCCCCCCGTTCCGGAGTTGGCCACTGGCGAAGTCAGAGGCTAAATCCGTAGTGGGCGTGCCTGAACCCTCGTGGATAGGGGCACGTTAATAGAGTTTCCCAGTTCCCAGTTCAGCCTTGATACATGTAGTCAAGATTACTGATATCCACTACTAGCGCCCTCTATTGGAAGCAAAATTTTAACACCGATTATGTCCCTTACACGATGACATCGCTGACAAATCACAGCATCGGTAACATGTGACAATCTTGAAAGCAATATCAGTGTTCGCCCGCCAACATGGAGTTTACATAACAAGGTAATCTATAAGGAGCGTTGCGATTCGTTGCAATCAGATCTCATCGCATCCAATGAAATTTAAGCATTTTGTGGCACGATTTCTTGACGACATGTATCAAGGCTGAATACGAGGAACGAATATTAGCCTTGATTTATGAAGATGACACTTCATCACTTTGTAGTTGAAACTCGTTACCGGTATATTAGCATTCGCGTTCGAGATGGAGGATTAGCTACCTCCTCCCCTCTCTTTCGTGCAGTGCATACACCATGAAGAAAATGCTTATTTTTACTAATTTAATAAATAACTATATTTATTACCCCCAGTGACCACTTATAACAGGGAAAATATTTTCCGTATTTTTTCAATGAGAAATATTATGCAGTGTTGTGATGTACAATATTACTGGATGATTTGACGCTTACAAACCAATGACTTTGTCGGTACTAAATATAACATCATCGCGATTTGGCAGACACACAAAATGACGTCATGTACTTTAATGAGTTTGCGTTCACGACTTTTTTAATATTAAATTTATAACAAAATGTTATTTTAACGCGACTCATTATTTATATTTTTAGCAGCATAACGATAACGTTTGTTTTTGAAAATTATCTATTAACGTGATTAAAATGCAAAGTTATAGCAATACCCAGAACAGTGTGTAAAGTGATTTACATTGTTTCTATTGCCTACATGTACCTGCATGAGAGAAAACATAGCTGGGGTAGTAAATAGAATAGCAAACTCAGTACCAGTTATTATCAATGTATGTCCCGAATGAAATACTTTTCATTTGTCACTCGCTAAAGCTCGCGACAACTAAAAATGATTTGATTCGGGACATAATTTTGATAATAACTGTTATCTCGTTTATTATCCTCTATATATCTCAGGTGTTTTGCTGTTCATTCGCCACGAACATGGTGAAGGGGTGGATCTAATTATACAGTCGTGCTAAGAAAAACAGGCAAAAGGGCATCTTGTCTAAAGGGAGAGTGGGTTCGAACCCCCCTACCCCACCCTGTATTCGTTTCTGTACAATGGCGTAGGCAGTATTTTGTATTGGGGGAGCGGGGGGGGGGGGGGCACGTGGCAGGCAAGTAAACAATGATATTGAGTACGCCACTGATCACCCCTAATTTTGCCGCCCCCCCCCCCCCCCCCCCCCCCTACGCCACTGTTTCTGTAGTGGCTTCAAATTATCTCTAAAATACGTTCACATTTCATGGCTCTGCAATACTGACGTAAAACACGATTTTCCTGCCGAAATTATCCATGAAGAAATGTTACTTTGAGCAAACCCAGCGAAAAACCACCTCAAGGGCAGGTTTAAACAAGCAATACAATTGTAACCCAGTGTTAAACTAGGATTACTGAAAACCAGACATGTGAAATGCACAGTAAACATGACCTAGAGTTTAACCTAGGTTTAAACCATATGTTTCCAAAACCCACCGATAACCTAGACATATTAAATCGGCCCCTAAAGTGTGATAAAAGTCCTGTATTAGATTCTATTTTAAATTAATTTCTTATTAATTTCCAATAAGGCAGCCACTGTTACGTCTGCATCATTTTAATATAATATTGATTAATACAAAGGACGAAAAATACTTGTTTTTAAAGTTCAAGTCTCTGGTTACCATATTATAACATCATGTACAAATAGGAAATACAAGCTCAAATGCACTTTTGAAAAAGTCGTGTGTGTTCGCTATGAACGGAGATCGTCAAACGTATACGCTCGATTCGTCGCCTATGCCGCCATTAATCGGCAAAGCACAAACGACAGCCTGTTGTCAGTTTCAGTTAACACGTGCGTTTGCCGATTTCAAATTGTAGGGTTCGTCTCAAAAATTAAATGAGAAATCTTGCGCTGTCCGAAGAACGTTCGGTTGAGGATACGGTACTAGAGTCTTTCGTTAAAACATGTTTGATCTTGACAACGTATTATCGACAATCGTACCTTCCTATTTCAGAATTAATATTTTATAAAGTGTTAGTAGAACTTTCAAAGTTCAGTTTGTATACTAGTAACACACTGATCATGTATATATTTTTAAAATAAAATATACTAAAGTTGACAATGAACGTTTTCACCACTGAATTTTACGTGTATTAAAATTAACAAATTCAAATAAATATTCTTTCGTTTGGAAAGGATAAAGTTAGGTGTTTTTGTTTAACGACATCATTGTTAGAGCATATTGATTTAATAATCATCTGCTATTGGATGTCAGGCATTTGGTAATTTCGACATATAATCTTAGAGAGGAATCGGGTGCATGTGCAGGGGGGAGGGTATTGGAGGTCCAAACCCGTACCTGCCCAAGCTTTAAAAAATTGAAACATATTTTCTGATGAAGCATGGCCCCATATAAACTTCGCTCAACGCAGTCTATAACCCCAACCCCGCTGAAATCCCTGCACACGCGCCCATTGTTTTATTAGTCATCCGCTATTGGATGTCAAATATATGGTAAATGTTCCATTAGTAGTAATGGTTATTTTGTATGTACCATCCCACAGACAGGATATCACATACCATGGCCTTTTATATAACCGCCGATGGGGATCGATCCTAGACTGACCGCGCATTTCCAAAAACACCTTTTTAGGTCTAAGTAACGAATAAAAATAACATATAGTCTTGAAAAATGTTGCGTAAATCGAACACAACACCCTCTTCCTCTACCCCTAGAGGAAAGGAAATGTTTTATTTAACGATGCACTCAACACATTTTATTTACGGTTATATGGCGTCGAACATATGGTTAAGGACCACACAGATATTGAGAGAGGAAACCCGCTGTCGCCACTTCATGGGCTACTCTTTTCGATTAGCAGCAAGGGATCTTTTATATGCAAAATCCCACAGACAGGATAACACATACCATGACCTTTGATATACCAGTCGTAGTGCACTGACTGGAGCGAAAAATAGCCCAATGAGCCCACTGACGGGGATCGATCCCATACCGACCGCGCATCAAGCGAACGCTTTACCACTGGGCTAGGTCCTGCCCCTCTACCTCAAGACCGTTAAGTAGACATAGAAAGGATAGCACATACCACGGCCTTTGATATACCAGTCGTGGTGCACTGACTGGAGCGAAAAATAGCCCAATGAGCCCAATGACGGTGATCGATCCCATCAAGCGAACGCTTTACCACTGCGCTACGTCCCGACCCTCTACCCCAAGAGCGTTACGTAATTAGTAACACTCCCTTACATGTAACGCGTATGTCAACCATTGGCCACTGTCAAAATGTCAAGGCAAACCCTCCACCGACCCCTGGAAAGGCGTTGTACCATACCTCTATGGGTATAAATATGTTCTGGAGATATGAGACGACCCCTCAATCAAGACAGTTACATTTGTTCAAAATCACGTGAGAAGCTCAGCGCCTGCGCAAATCACGTAAAGTCCCAGTTCTACTGGCGTCCCGTTAAATGAAGAAAAACAAAGCTGGTCATTGCGTTTGTAGTTGACCTAGATAATGTAGATAAGCGAGCATTGCGAAACTATAGCGATGTGGTGGACCTTTTATGTACCAAACAGAACGGAATCATCTATTCTAAATGCTTAAATAATACAAATATTCCAGAGTCTGCAGCTTTAAAGAACTTTTGATGCCTATCATTTTGAAAATGTTTAATATAATCTTAAGCTCAGGTATTTTTCCTGCGTTACGGAGTGTTGCGGTTATTGTACCAATTGTTTAAAAGGTAGATAACTCGGAACCAAATAATTATAGAGGCTCAGTGCATTGGGTAAATTGTTTACTTCTATACTCAACAAGAGAGTGTTGGATTGTTCTGAAGAATTTGATAACATAAGTGACGCTCAGTTTGGCTTTCGCAGAGGTGTGGGGACCATAGATGCAATATTTTCTTTATATGCGATAGTTTCAAAAGCTCTTGTTAAAAAACAGAAAGACTATATTGCTGTTTTATAGATTACAAAAAGTCATTTGATTATGTTAATAGATTAAACTTGTGGATTAAATTATCAAAACTTGGTGTTAGAGGGAAACGTCTTAGGGTTATAAAAGGCATGTATCAGTCCGTGAAATATTGTGTTACTATAAATGGACGTTGATCAGACTTTTTAAATAACAATGTTAATGCAGGTTGGAATTTTGTCACCAATTTTGTATTCATTCTATGTTAATGATCTAGAAAACGAATTTATTGTGAATGCCTGTCCTGAGTATGAACTTAAAGACCTGAGTTTATTTCTTGTATTATATGCTCACGACATGGTTATTTTTGGCAAAAATGTTGAGGGTCTTCAAAAGATGTTGAACACATTATATGAATATAATTCCAAGTGGAGCCTAGGTTTAAATGTTGCAAAAACGAAGATAGTTATTTTTAGAAATAGAGGCATTATAACAGAAAATGAGAAGTGGCATTATAACAGTGTTTTACTTGATAATGTAGACCAGTTTACTTATCTGGGTCTCTGTTTTAATTGCACCGGCCTAGGTGGCGTCGTGGTAGGCCATCGGTCTACAGGGTGGTAGGTACTGGGTTCGGATCCCAGTCGAGGCATGGGATTTTTAATCCAGATACCGACTCCAAACCCTGAGTGAGTGCTCCGCAAGGCTCAATGCGTAGGTGTAAACCAGTTGCACCGACCAGTGATCCATAACTGGTACAACAAAGGCCATGGTTTGTGCTATCCTGTCTGTGGGATGCGCAAATAAAAGATCCCTTGCTGCTAATCGGAAGAGTAGCCCATGTAGTGGCGACAGCGGGTTTCCTCTCAAAATCTGTGTGGTCCTTAACCATATGTCTGACGCCATATAACCGTAAATAAAAAATGTGTTGAGTGCGTCATTAAATAAAACATTTCTTTCTTTTTTCAGTTTTGATTATAATGGTAAATTTAGTCAGGCGGTTAAATTAATTACTGATCAAGGAAAAAAACCCATGTTTGCTGTTAAGAGAAATACTAGGAGCTTGATGTTGCATTTAAGCACATCTCTTTCCTTTTTTTGATACATATTTTGCATTATTGTTGTGAAATATGTGATTTTAATAGAGCGGACTCATTATATCTTGAGTATTGCAAGGATATTTTGAAAGTTAAAAGATCAACAACTAATATTATGATATATTTTTTACTAGGAAGATACCCGCTTTCATTGGTACGTAAATTTCGTGTGGTAAAATACTGGTTCAAATTATTGAATACAAAAAATTGTATATTGTATAATGCTTACAATGAACTAAGATCCATGTGTTGAAAACAAAATAACTGACCAACTAATATTAAACAATTGTTATCTTCTTTAAAGTTGTATGAGGTATGGTTATACCAGGATTCAATAACAAATATGGATTTTTATTTATCGATGATAAGGCAGAGAATTTTTGATCAAGGTAAACAAGATCTTGCAAGTATACTACAGACATCTACTAAATGTTCACATCTCTATAAATACCTAGTAGAAGAGATTTACAGAAATAGCTGATGAAGCCATTCCCAGTTTTATATAAAACATATATAACAAAGCTTAGGCTATATTCACATAGTTTAGCAATTGAGGTTGGACGCTATTACAACACCGATAGGTCTATAAGAATATGTATGTTGTGTTAAAGGAGTGAAGTAGAAGATGAGTTTCAATTTATTTTATCCTGCCCCTTCTCTAATGATTTAAGAGCTTTGTGTGTGTGTATATATATATATATATATATATATATATATATATAATAATAAGAATAATAATAATAATAATAATAGATTTTTATTCAGATTAGAGATCCATAGAACATATATAAACATCACATACAAAACTGATTACATAATATACAGCAGCTTGTGCCAGCGATTTACGCATACAGATTTGACGTAAACAGTTGTACACCGCAGATGGGCAAGTAGGTCGTTTGAAGTTGTTTCGATTCTGCTTTTCAACGAATATGCTGTTGAGCGAAGTAAAGCGCCAAAGCTTTTTACTCGATGACTGACAAACATCTTGCTGGCACTGTATGGTCGTCGTTGCCCGATCATCCATCGGTATGCATTATTATAACATATGTTAAGATCCTTCATGGTATCCTGTGTAAATTTCACCCATAATGCACCCGCGTACAAATTACTACAATAACTCACAAATAATTGTGTTTTAACAGATTCTGAACATTTTGCAAATCGCCGCAACAACATGTTTGCACGTACACAAGGGCTCTATACTGTCGTTTAATGTCTTTATCGTCTTTCATGTTTTTGCATATAATATGATCTAGATATTTATAGTTGTCAACAAATTTCAGTACATCACCACACAAATATATCGAAGGCACATTGATCAATTTCAGTTTCTGGCTCAATACACATACAAACAGTTTTCATTGTATTATATATAATATCATGATCTTCTGTAAATTTCTCGCAAATCGTTAACATTTTTCTTAATGCAGAAATAGATGGGCAAAGAAGTGACATATCATCAGCAAAACTGAAGTTATTTAGAAATACCCCACCAACATTACACCCAACTGCATATTTTGACAACTGTAGGTTAAGGTCATCAATATATATATATTAAATAATAAGGGTGACATTACCCCACCTAGACGGACGCCATTTGTTACATTAAACTTACAGGAAATATATGCACCCCATTTTACACTAAACAATTGGGTTAAATATATATATATATATATATATATATATAGTAATATATTTGTTATCACTATTGGACATAAAGTGCTCAACACAATGTTAGTGGAGCAGGTACACTAAATTTTTAGTATTCACTAATAACTCATTACTCGGAGTTTCAGGCTCCTCGCCTTCATCAGATGAGTGTTTATAATTGTGACAGTTAAGGTGACGTCACGCTGTGTGTACGCGGCGGTGCGCTCCTGACGTCATGGCACGTCAGTCGTGAGACTCTCGGCTTGTTGCTGTGGCGGCATTTTGATATGAGTTCTGTCCTTTTGTTGAGTAGCTTGTCTCCTTTTTCAAATAGTATGAGAGCTTCTCCTCGATGCACAGGTTGCATTGTCCCGAGCTGCGTTTTCCGTGTGTCCGATTTCCTGACGATTTCCCAATTGATGTGATAGGCGGTTTTTTTTCTTTTGAGTTCCCAGATGTATTTTGACAGTTCTGTCTCTTTTTCATAGCGTTCATATTTGAAAGATTTAGTGTGGTTGTTAAACCTCTCCTTGAATGTACCTCCAGCAAGACCTATGTATGATCTGACAGTCTTACCAGATGCCACGCTTGCCCGGTATACGAGGGAGCTAGTTTGGCAGTTGCCGTTCAGGGGGCATTCGTTTCTTCTGTCTGCAGTTACAAGGCTTTTTTTGTGCGGGATCGGTTGAGCTCTGGGTGATTTTCGTGTTGTGGCTTTTGATTATTGCTCCGAAGTTTTTTCATGCAGCTGTAGCTGATTTTCAGGTTGTTTCTGTTGAACAATGTGTGGTATTTGTGATTACTTGGGAAATGCTTGGATATCAATTTGATGAACACGCTACCGACGTTTTGTCTTCACATTCGTGCTGAATGGGGGGGTTGAACCATGTGATTTTTCTGGGTCTTTTCCTTTTCTTTGTGTCTGGTTGTTCTCTATGTTTTAGCGCTGGGTCGTATTGGATGTTGTACTGTGTTAGCCACTTGCCCTCAGCGCTTTGTTGTAACCCTAGTGCAGCTTCCGCGAAGTAGTCTTCATGGGGAAGACAGAAGGGAAATTCGTTTGCCGATTGATTTTGGTATTTGCTTCGTGATTGCGGGTGGGTGGTTTGAGCTGACGTTGATGTGTAAACGGGTTCGTTGTTGGGTTTCCTGTAGGGTTTGTGGAAGTCAGTTTCAAGGTTCAGGGTGTGATGGTCCAGATAGTTGACTATTTTCAGGTTGGTCTGGATGGTGATCTTTAGGCCAAGATCTTTGATATTTTGATGAGCATTTTCCTCATTCTGTCTGCTTGGCTTCCTGAACTTCTGCGTAGCAAACTGCTAGACCGTCATCTCTGTACAGTCCGACGTTCATGTCGGAGGTACTTTTGTTTGAATTGTGTGTAGGATGAGGAGTCCTACTAGTTCGCACACTTCTGCTCCATCATATCCGCCCATGGTGACGTCGAATGCATTGGGAGTGTAATTTTTCACCCCATGGCTGTTCTTTGTTCCAAAAAAAGTAGTGATTTTCTTGCATGCATGATAGTTGTGTATTCTATATCTGGGATGACTGTATATTTCTTCGCCCATTTCAATGCCTTGTCGAGTAGTTCAGGTGTTATGGAAGGGTAGAAGTCCACAATGTCGAATACGAGGAAGGATAGTTCTTTTTTATCATGCAGAGCTGAGAACCATTCAAGTACAGCGGAAGTGTTTCTCCATTGGTTCATTTGCGTCTTGAGTCGTGTAATCACAAATACCACACATTGTTCAACAGAAACAACCTGAAAATCAGCTACAGCTGCATGAAAAACTTCGGAGCAATAATCAAAAGCCACAACACGAAAATCACCCAGAGCTCAACCGATCCCGCACAAAAAAAGCCTTGTAACTGCAGACAGAAGAACGAATGCCCCCTGAACGGCAACTGCCAAACTAGCTCCCTCGTATACCGGGCAAGCGTGGCATCTGGTAAGACTGTCAGATCATACATAGGTCTTGCTGGAGGTACATTCAAGGAGAGGGTTAACAACCACACTAAATCTTTCAATATGAACGCTATGAAAAAGAGACAGAACTGTCAAAATACATCTGGGAACTCAAAAGAAAAAAAACCGCCTATCACATCAATTGGGAAATCGTCAGGAAATCGGACACACGGAAACGCAGCTCGGGACAATGCAACCTGTGCATCGAGGAGAAGCTCTCAATACTATTTGAAAAAGGAGACAAGCTACTCAACAAAAGGACAGAACTCATATCAAAATGCCGCCACAGCAACAAGCCGAGAGTCTCACGACTGACGTGCCATGACGTCAGGAGCGCACCGCCGCGTACACACAGCGTGACGTCACCTTAACTGTCACAATTATAAACACTCATCTGATGAAGGCGAGGAGCCTGAAACTCCGAGTAATGAGTTATTAGTGAATACTAAAAATTTAGTGTACCTGCTCCACTAACATTGTGTTGAGCACTTTATGTCCAATAGTGATAACAAATATATTACTGTAATGCTCCTTGTATAAGTTTGAGCACTTTTCTTCAATCACCATGGACCATATCCGTTTCGACTATTCCACAAAAAACATCCCTTTACCAACACGAAAGGAATACTTAAAGAGACTGCTTGAGAAAGTGGAAAGTGTAATAAAGCGTATGAGATGGAAAGCTTTCTTCTTTGAAAAGAACAACGATGATAAACGCAACCATGACGACCCAACACCGAACAAAGATAGCAAATTCGGACTTAACTCCAGGAAAACACCCCCACAAATAGAAGGTTTAGCACCCTTCGAAAAGGACATGCTACACATGGTTGAGACCATACAGTTCAAGAATGCATATGACCAGTTCCAGAACACCATGAAAGAGGACATAAGGCATATAAACAACTCCAAAAAAGTGTTTGTACCTGCTGACAAGACTAGAAACTTCTACAAGTTAGAAGTGGACACTTATGACAAAATGCTAACAGAAAACATTACAACGAAGTACAAAACATGCAGACGACCAAACAATCGAAGATATCAACACAGAGTTCGAGTACGTCAGCAATGCCCTAGGAATACGTGACAGAATAGACAAGATGGCAGAGACCCGAGCATTCATCACCTTGAAAGATCATAAGGACAATTTTGCCACTAATCCAAGTTGTAGACTCATCAATCCAGCAAAAAGCGAAATCGGTAGGATCAGCCAAAATTATGTTAGACCGAATAAACAGTGAAACACGTGATCAAGACGCAAATGAACCAATGGAGAAAACACTTCCGCTGTACTTGAATGGTTCTCAGCTCTGCATGATAAAAAAGAACTATCCTTCCTCGTATTCGACATTGTGGACTTCTACCCTTCCATAACACCTGAACTACTCGACAAGGCATTGAAATGGGCGAAGAAATATACAGTCATCCCAGATATAGAATACACAACTATCATGCATGCAAGAAAATCACTACTTTTTGACAACAAAGAACAGCCATGGGTGAAAAATTACACTCCCAATGCATTCGACGTCACCATGGGCGGATATGATGGAGCAGAAGTGTGCGAACTAGTAGGACTCCTCATCCTACACACAATTCAAACAAATACCTCCGACATGAACGTCGGACTGTACAGAGATGACGGTCTAGCAGTTCTACGCAGAAGTTCAGGAAGCCAAGCAGACAGAATGAGGAAAATGCTCATCAAAATATTCAAAGATCTTGGCCTAAAGATCACCATCCAGACCAACCTGAAAATAGTCAACTATCTGGACATCACCCTGAACCTTGAAACTGACTTCCACAAACCCTACAGGAAACCCAACAACGAACCCGTTTACATCAACGTCAGCTCAAACCACCCACCCGCAATCACGAAGCAAATACCAAAATCAATCGGCAAACGAATTTCCCTTCTGTCTTCCCATGAAGACTACTTCGCGGAAGCTGCACTAGGGTACAACAAAGCGCTGAGGGCAAGTGGCTACACAGTAAACATCCAATACGACCCGCCTAAACATAGAGAACAACCAGACATAAAGAAAAGGAAAAGACCCAGAAAAATCACATGGTTCAACCCCCCATTCAGCAAGAATGTGAAGACAAACGTCGGTAGCGTGTTCATCAAATTGATATCCAAGCATTTCCCAAGTAATCACAAATACCACACATTGTTCAACAGAAACAACCTGAAAATCAGCTACAGCTGCATGAAAAACTTCGGAGCAATAATCAAAAGCCACAACACGAAAATCACCCAGAGCTCAACCGATCCCGCACAAAAAAAGCCTTGTAACTGCAGACAGAAGAACGAATGCCCCCTGAACGGCAACTGCCAAACTAGCTCCCTCGTATACCGGGCAAGCGTGGCATCTGGTAAGACTGTCAGATCATACATAGGTCTTGCTGGAGGTACATTCAAGGAGAGGTTTAACAACCACACTAAATCTTTCAAATATGAACGCTATGAAAAAGAGACAGAACTGTCAAAATACATCTGGGAACTCAAAAGAAAAAAAACCGCCTATCACATCAATTGGGAAATCGTCAGGAAATCGGACACACGGAAACGCAGCTCGGGACAATGCAACCTGTGCATCGAGGAGAAGCTCTCAATACTATTTGAAAAAGGAGACAAGCTACTCAACAAAAGGACAGAACTCATATCAAAATGCCGCCACAGCAACAAGCCGAGAGTCTCACGACTGACGTGCCATGACGTCAGGAGCGCACCGCCGCGTACACACAGCGTGACGTCACCTTAACTGTCACAATTATAAACACTCATCTGATGAAGGCGAGGAGCCTGAAACTCCGAGTAATGAGTTATTAGTGAATACTAAAAATTTAGTATATATATATATATATATATATATATATATATATATATACATACATATATACATACATACATACATACATACATACATATATATATATATATTTTTAAAAAAGTATTATAGGGTTCACCCAAATATGATAAAATTACTACAGCTGCTAAACAGCAATAATACTAAAGAATCATGTAGTTTGGGGAAATATGTATGTAAATTATTTTTAAAAACGTGATGCAATTATAAATGGCACATAGGGGCGAGTCCTATTTCGTGAATATATTTTTTGTATTTGTTACATTCTCCGCTGTTGGAATAATGTTGTTACACCTTCCACTTGATATGTACATATTTTTTTTTGTATTTTACTTGTGCAACTGATGAGCTGTAAAAGCACAAAGTTAAATAAAGAATTGTGTGTGCAGTTTAGGAGAAAATCGGCTTAGAAATAAATAAGTTATAGTAAATTCATAGTATGAAAATTGCGATCCCCGTGTGACGGCCTGACCAGTGGCGTAGGAAGGTGCCAAAACGCGCGCGCGTGTGTGTGTGGGGGGGGGGGGGGGGGGGGGTGGGGGGAGAGATACTTTTATATTTACACACTTTGGCACTATTATAAAGCAAATATAAAGCAAAATATCTTAAAAGTGCCCCCTTGTGTCCCCCCCCCCCCCAACTTCCTACGCCAGTGCAGACTATAGTCTATAACCCCTCCCACGGAGATCATATTTGTTTCTGAGCAGATTGTTATCTAAATTGGTCACAAAAATTGTATTTGTTTGCTCTTTCCAAAACACTTTTCCCTTTTCTTCTTACGTCAAACCAAACTGAAACCATTTACAAACAACATTTGTGTAGGTGACTATAAACGATAATTATTATACCATAAAGTGTCGAAATTACCGTACTAAGTCTATTTCCATCCTCCACATGCATGTATGAAAGAAGAACAGAACGAACCATCCATCAGTGAACCGGGAACAGTGTCAAACCTGTACAAAATTTGCTTTTCAGTTACTCGAACAGCCTTCTGACAAGTAATAGCATAATATTATTTACTTTTTGACGTCATTCATATCATACGTCATTAAATCTGAAGCCCTTCAATCTACGTCACAACAACTATTGCCTACAGGTTCTAATAGACCAAATGAATTCCTATTGCCGATAATGTTAACGTTTACTAATAAAACATATTTATAAGCATCGTATCAACACACACAGAAAGTACAGCGATAAAAAGTGTGGCACCTCACATCTAATCTACCTGCAAGAAAATGGGGGGGGGGGGGGAGGGCACATATAATTAAGAGATTTAGTTAATGTTATTATTAGCAACAGTCAGTTTTGCAGAAATTTGCAGTTCCATTTTTGGGGGATACCTTGCATTAGCTTCAACCTCTGGCCAGGAATACACTGCATACCACATGATGTATTCATTTATTGTCGATGGATAATAGTATTTGCACAAATAATCAATGTCACATATTACTACCAATGAATCAAATCACAGCTGTTTTTACTCCGTAAATATTTGACGGTAGGGGTCTACACCTCGAACTTTGATACAGAATTCTCTCCTTTAGCACCATACAACCTCTACTATTTTCTTTTAAGTGTCCAATTGGGTGTTTGTATCACTGTCAGGATCTTCTGTGTTCTGATATGCTGTGATAACATAACTGATAGTGTTATCCCTACAGTGCACCCTCATGGGCGTCATTTGCAAGGGAAAAGTGTGTGTGTGTGGGGGGGGGGGGGGGGGACAATTGGGTTCTTACAATATTTCGTGCGACTAATCGCGAGCGCCCTAGGCGTGAAGCGACTCTAGGGGGGTCTGGGGGCATGCACCCCCAGAAAAGTTTGAAAAATGAAGGTCATTATGGCTGTCTGAGAACATTATTTAGAGTAGTGCACCACCATGTACACTGAATATTTTTCTGAAATATATACTGCAATTTACATTCACATAGTTTCCATCGAGTCATTGTAAAATTGGGGGGGGGGGGGGGGGGCATCAGATATTCTGTCCCCCCCCCTCCCCCACTGCTAAAAGTGGGGGGGGGACATGTCCCCCCTGTTCCCCACCAAATGACGCCCATGTGCACCCTCATTTAATGTACACCTCTGACAACAGCAGTAACCGCCATTATGGGCGGGAGGCAGTGAGTCCGCCTTAGCTGAGTCCGCACTGGTAGGACAGTCCACGCTGATAACGTGTTCAACCCGTTCCTTCCTCGATGCTCTCTTTGGTGGTGTCCTAGGTGAGGGCGGCATAGGTGCTGGATCCTCTGATGGCAGTGTAACTGTCTGCGCTGGTTTCTTCCTAACAGAAGGGACTACCGCTGGTGGTTTAGCTACCAGTTTTGCACACACACACACACACACACACACGTTCTGCTCCTGGCGGTGTCGGGTGCGCTTCCTAGGGGCTCCAACATTGGACTCCCCCCCCCCCCCCCTCCGTGCCGCCCTTGGCGCACGTCTCATCGGTCTTTTCTTCTTCTAAAGTCCGGGCAAACGGCTGTGAAGGCCAAATCCATAAACCAGTCATGGGCGACAATTCGGTTTCAAATGGGGTTTTAGGGCATAGTTGTTTGACATAGATTGAAGGGTTTCGGAATATGAGGTCAAAGTAACCTTTTACATGACAGTGCAATCCAGAACGAGGCTTCTCTTGCCGATGGAAGCTTCGTTTGAGATTTGCCGAAAGGATGTTGTGCATTTATCTGTAGTAATAGATAAGGGACTTTCAGTGAAACATTTCATACCTTGTTTAAATAAATAAACCACTTTTATTTAAAAAAAAAAAAAAAAAATGGATTTGGAATATTATATCAGTAAACAAATACACACGATCCTCTACTATAGCCCGTCCCTTCAGAAAACGCCGTTTTCTTACTTTGGTGTTTACTAAAAGTTTTTCTCCTTTTTTTCTGAGCCGATTGTTTATTAAAATGCACACACAAATAGTGATGAGTTGCGGTTTTTTAAAATATATATATACTAAAAACACTTACTTTTTTCTTATGTCAAATCAGTCTGAAATTATTTACAAGAAAACACGTGCATGAACGTGCTGGGAAGGAAGGACTATAGCAGGCAAGGCGGAGGGGGGGGTGGAGAGTTTGGGGGGGGGGGGGGAGAGCCGTGTCTGTGTGTGGTTGTCGGTTTGAAATATTTTGAAATTGGACACTGCATTTCGTGTACTTAGACAACTTCTAAACAGCAGTTCTCTTATAATCTATCTTTTTTTTCTTTTTTTTTTTTTCCTTTTCTTTTTTTTCTTTTCTTCTTTTTGGTTTTCATTAAATAAATATATATATATATATATTCTTATCTACAGCACTGACGTAGGAAGCGGGGGGGGGGGGCAAGGGGGCATGTGGCCCCCACTTTTCAGATATTTTGCTTTATATTTGCTTTATAATAGTGTAAAAGTGTGTAAATATAAAAGTGTGCCCCCAGCTAGCTACGGCCCTGGCGATTCCTTATAAATTGCAAACTTGTATTATACTTGCGTTTGCAGCTAGCGAATGCAATGTCCACTAAACTTCCACAATTAGCGATAGTGGGAATTTTGATTTGTTTTAAGGAAAATTAAGACTTAAAACAAAAAAATACAATCTAAAAACAGGAACTAACAAACAAACCCTGCCGTCGCAGTTCCGACGCCTGGGAGTAAAAAATATGGAGTCATGGATTTTGAGAATGGACTCACGGAAATGAGCCAATTCAGGAGCAAATGAGTCCTCTGGTATGATGAGTAAAATGTTATCATTACCAGACAAGGATTCATAGTTTGTGAAAACAGGAATCTAGAAAAATAACAATTGAATCACTAAACGCACGCATGGTAAAAAACAACCCCAAACAACCCCAAACAACAACCACTAAACAAAAAACATAAATGTGTTTACACTTTTATATTTACACTTTTACACTATTATAAAGGAAATATAAAGCAAAATATCTGAAAAGTGCCCCTTCGCCTACCCCCCCCCCCCCCCCCCCTGTTTCTTACACCAGTGATAGTCGTAGTTTGTGAGTCGACAATATTGCGCGCCACAATAACTTACATGCGATACTGGTTCTCAATTTAATATACCCATAACGACGTGTAACACGAAAATTGCCGAACGCTGAAATTAATAACCGGCCTCGATGGCTTCGTGGTTAGGCAATTGGTCTACAGGCTGGTAGGTACTGGGTTCGGATCCCAGTCGAGGCATGGGATTTTTAATCCAGATATCGACTCCAAGGCTCAATGGGTAGGTGTAACCCACTTGCACCGACCAGTGATCCATAACTGGTTCAACAAAGGCCATGGTTTGTGCTATCCTGCCTGTGGGAAGCGCAAATAAAAGATCCCTTGCTGCTAATCGGAAAGAGTAGCCCATGTAGTGGCGACAGCGGGTTTCCTCTCAAAATCTGTGTGGTCCTTAACCATATGCCTGACGCCATATAACCATACATAAAATGGGTTGAGTGCGTCGTTAAATAAAGCATTTCTTTCCTTTTTCTTTTCTTTCTACAGAGACGAGTGCAGGCTTCCAATAATGGTTTCGAATAAACTAGCATTTAATACAGCCATCTATTAGGGTAAACGTTAAAATACTTATAATAGGAAATTTAAAAAAAGCATTATACATTTTTGGGCGGAACTCCAATTCTCCTCCCCCCCCCCCCCCCCCCCCCCCAATCCCCCGACTACGTGCCTGCCTATGAACGCTGACATTGCTAAACTGCAAACAGATCGTAATTCAATGGCTAGTAACTGTTATGACGTATTCTCGACTCTGCCCCTATAGCCTCGTTTTGGATACGACCTTGACAAGGTGAGTTACTGGGCGCTTAGTTACGAAACGTGTTAGAAGGCAGTTCGGGTAAGTGAAAATCAATTGTTTGTCAATGTTCTCGGTTCACGGATGAATGGTTCGTTTTGTTCTTCTGTCATACCTGCATGTGAAGGATGGAAATAGCCTTAGTATGGTAATTGAGACACTTCATGGTATAAATCGTCTAAAGTTCGACCCAAATTGAAATTGTTAACAGCTAAAGTCCGGACCAAATTGTTAACTACCAAAAATTACTCTCCTACCTTTAGGCTAATTACCGTTATATTTCCCACAAATTTTGTCCACACACAAGTTATGAACAAACCATTACAGTGACACAGATTCCACATATGAGACTGTAACGATGTCGCCATTATCGACTTTGCTGAGATAGCATAGGGCAAAATACATGCAGTTTTCTGCCATCTGCCATTTTGCTTTTTTATTGAATACACTTCAAGAGGGGTGAAAGCCTCCAAAGTATGTCACATAATTAATATAAAATCAATAATCTTTTGTGGTATATTTAAACAAACAAAAAATAATTTTTAAAATTAATATGACGTCATCACGTTTGCTTTTATATCATAATATGTTATGACGTTGCTAGATTAAGTCATATCCTTTCACCCCTCTTGGAGAATATTCCATAAAAAGTCAAAATGGCAGCCGGCACAACATTACATGCTTTTTGCCCTATGCGATCTCAGCGAAGTCGATATTGATGACATGGTTATCATCTAGTATGTGGAATCTGTGTCATTGCAATGGGTTGTCCTAGATTTCTGTCTGAACAAAATGTAAGTAAATTTTTCGTAGTTAACATTTTGGTTCGGACTTTACGATAAATTACTATCCTTCCTTTAATTACTGTTAGATTTTCTCCACTTTTTGTTGAAACATAAATCGTGAAGAAAACCATTACAGTGACACAGATTCCACATACTAGATAGTAACGATGTCACCGATATCGACTACGCTGAGAGAGCAGAGGGTAAAATACATGCAATTTTTCACCGTCTTCCATTTTGCTTTTTGTGGAATACTCTTCAAGAGGGAGGGGAACCTCATAAGTGTGTGACGTAATTAATCTGATGTCTCCGGCACAATATTTATTATTGTGATGTTTATTGCTGTGTCAGAGGTCCAATAAATGTCAAAATGTAAAAAAAACCCCTCAAACAAACAACCCCGGACCGTAGATGTTTACCTTGGACAACTAATGTCATGATGAGTGCGTTATACTTTAGTGTATGTCATGGCGTTGTTAGATTACGTCATATCGACCCACCCCTCTTAAAGGGTATTCCATAAACAAGCAATATGGCAGATGGCATACATGCATTTTGCCCTATGCAATCTCAGCAAAGTCGATATCGGTGACATCGTTACAGTCTCGTATGTGGAATCTTTGTCACTGGAATGCTTTTTTCATAATTTGTGTCTGGACAAAAAGTGGATAAAACGATAATTAAAACTAGGATATTAATTTATCGTAGTTGTTAGCAATTTGGTTTGGACTTTAAACTATAGTCGGACCGTCCCACGGGTATCGCCTTTTTTTTTTCTCCAAACTATGGAATTTACTACACGTTATTTATTTCTAAGGCAATTGTTTCCTAAAGTGTACATAACAATATGAGAAGCCACAGTGACGTCACGTGTCTGGTAGGCAAGAAACCACTGTTGACATAAGTAGTAATGAACAATCGAATGTTTTTTTCATCAATTAAATCAGTGTAGACTAGTTTTAATGAATGGTATTTCGTCAGGGTAATTTCATACGTTGTTGTTAGCTGCACAAATCACTGTCGGTAGGATTATGGAATTAGTTTCATCAAATGCCACTGACAGCGAAACGTCAAACAGTTACCTGACAACAATCAACTTTGCCCATCCCACAACGGAGATCGTCATTTTATACAAGGTTTGTTGTATGTTATTCATTCGTAATACTAGTACACGTCAGTATTTATTGAAATGAAAATTTCAAAAGATAATAAAAGGAAAAGGAAAAAGGAAAAAAAAAAACCCAACACCACCAAGCTGTATAATTTTATTTATTTATTTGTTTTTATTTTATAATTATAATATATATTTTTAAAATTATTATCTTTTTATTTTTTTTTTATTTTTTTTATTTTTTTTTATTAATCATCCACAATATACAACACTAAATTACTCCGAAAATGCGCCTCTGATTAGTCATAAAATGTTCTGTATGCTAGTTAATTTAACAAAGCGAACCTTTGACAAAACAAAACGGCTTAGGCTGGCGGGGAGGGTCATCTGATACCCTCGTCTGCTGAGGCTAAAATATTGTTTTAAAGTTCAATATATTAGGCTATACAAGTGTCCAGGGAAATTATATTTGTTTGCATAAGTTTAAATTATTCGTTATGGTTTTATGTTCACGTGTATATATACATACTTTATTATTTACATTTTTTATGATTAATACACTTCCACCAACTTTGATATGAATCTACAATCTTTAAATGAGGTTGTATTATTCGACATACTGGTTTTGCTTTAATAAAATGTACTAAAAAAGGTAATAAATACTGAAAATGCACCCAGATGCAATGCCTTCACATGTTATTATTGTGCGAGTTTCACTCCCTTAATGGCGGACCGATCAGTGATTCTAAACATGGCCGCGCACAGTACTTTGACGTCACTGGCCAATAAACCCGTCTATATTTTATATTGTATCATGTCATAAAATAGGTAGGTGGCTGGAGTATTTATATTTTAAATTAAATAACAGAGCTGTACGTGTGTGTGTGTGTGTGTGTGTGTGTGTGTGTGTGTGTGTGTCTCTCTCTCTCTTTGTGTGTGTGTGTGTGTGTGTGTGTGTGTGTGTGTATATATAGTTCTGCAATATTTCGATTTTATAGATTATATGTTAATTATAATATTTTACCTTTTTTTATTGAAGAAGTTATCCACAGGTGTATTTGTAATGTGTAAGTTGATTTTTTAACATAATAAAATAAAAGGTATAAACATTTCAGGGTGGGATATCAGATTGGGATAAAACATTTGTTTGGGATTTTAATTTTTTTAAAATAAAATTGGATATAGATTGACAAGTTGGTGATATCCACAATATTTTATTAAAAACATAAATTGTGCTGCATGCATTTATTATGTATGCTATCTTGATTTGTTTGCAGCAAACACTATCTTGATTTGTTTGCAGCAAACAAATAAAGAAAAGGGGAGTCGATTTTATAAGTATTATTGTCATTCTTCACGAATACATGTATGTGTATTCAAATATGTCAATAATATTCAGTATAAAGGTCCTTGACCAACATCTTGGGCTTACGTGGTACAGTCAAATCATGCTATAGTTACTAATACTAATATCCAGACAATATAAAACGTTCATAATTATATCATAGAAAATTAACAATTTTTATGTTTTCTACATATCAATTATCCCTGTTTATGGACAAAAAAGAGAACAGGCAGCTCTTGGATGACATAAGGGCCTTTCAAGATGAATTAATGGAATTTTAGGGTGTATTAATGAATGCAAAAGAGAACACTGGTATCAGATTCAGCGATTCTGTTCTACGGTTTCTGTGCACAACAGGGATACGAGAACTTTTTTTCACTGACTTCCAAACTATGCAGTATTATTGGGGCTATTCAGTATGTGATGATGACATTGACAACACTTGGACTTAATCTGTTTTACCAGGATCTCTATTTTCTAATAAAAACAGAATTTACAAAATCAATAAACTTATATCGAGAAACAATGGGATTAGGTGAATAAAATATTAATGGCAATTTATATATAAATTTAAAAAAAAAAAAGAAAAAAAGTATGCTAGAAAATGTCCTGAAGATAGAATGAATAAATGAATAAATGAATGTTTAACGACACCCCAGCACGAAAAATACATCGGTTATTGGGTGTCAAACTATGGTAATGGAAACAAACAAGGTGATGATCAACATCAATATAAAAATTCAAGATATAAATAAAAACAGTGTAAAGAACTGTGCAAAAATACCTATACAAATATCACAGATAAGATACTGACTTTTACTCTAAACTTCAAGTTGTGCTGTATTGGCCATTCTCAAAGAGAATGTTACACCCCTGCACCACGGTGAGGTTACATCACACGCAGGGGTCCTGAAGATAGAACCGCAAACTTAAGGGGCCAAGCAAATTTAACGTGTATCCGGTTTAGAAGGCTAAGTTCTGTACAAATATTTAACGTGTATCCGGTTTAGAAGGCTAAGTTCTGTACAAATATTTAACGTGTATCCGGTTTAGAAGGCTAAGTTCTGTACAAATATTTGGCCAGGACGTAGCCCAGTGGTACAGCGCTCGCCCATTGGGCTATTTCTCGTTGCAGCCAGTGCACCACGACTGGTATATCAAAGACCGTGGTATGTGATACCCTGTCTGTGGGATGGTGCATATAAAAGATCCCTTGCTGCTTATCAAGAAGAGTAGCCCATTAAGTGGCGACAGCGGGTTTCCTCTCTCAATCTCTGTGTGGTCTTTAATCCACTGCATCGCTGTCTGTGATATTTGTATTTTTTGCAGTTCTTTACACTGTGTTTTTATTTTACTCTTGAATTTTTATATTCATGTTGATCATCAAATTTGTTTTGCATTTACCATAGTTTGACACCCAATAGCCGATGTATTTTTCGTGCTGGAATGTCGTTAAACATTCATTCATTCATTCATTCATTCATTCCCTACAATTTGAAATCGGCAAACGCACGTGCTAACTGAAACTGACAACAGGCTGTCGTTTGTGCTTTGCCGGTAATGGCGGTATAGGCGACGAATCGAGCGTATACGTTTGACGATCTCCGTTCATAGCGAACACACACGAGTTTTTAAAAGTGCATTTGAGCTTGTATTTCATATTTGTACATGGTGTTATAATATGGTAACCAGAGAGTAACTTTAAAACCAAGTATTTTTCGTCCTTTGTATTAATCAATATTGTATTAAAATGATGCAGACTAACAGTGGCTGCCTTATTGGAATTTGCCAACACATTTGCTGCTGTCACTTGTTTGTCTAGCAGGTATTAATATGCCAGTTAAGTGACGGCATATCGACCGGCGTGCGTCTACGTCGCTTTTGTCCAAACGAGTACGCACATTTATATAAAAAAGGACCAATGGTGATGAAGATAACATATGTGGATAAAATAACCGCGGCAATGTTGGAATCGCCGAAATGGCTGTTGATATAAAACCCGGATTAAAGGGTAAATATAAAATCTGGATTGCTGGGTTGGTATAAAACCCGGAATTCTGGGGTGAAACGGAGCGAATTTTCAGAAAACCCAAAACAAAATCGGGCAGCGCAAAAATCCGGAATTCCGGATAAATCCGGATGATTTATATCTATGATATACATCATGTACACAACATGCACATCACGTATTCACTATTTGCACCAGGCATACGCTATGTATAGCAACTATACATAAGTACATCAAGTATACGACATGTGCAACTAGTATGCGGTATGTAGACGAAGTAAACATTAGACACATCGAGCATACACTGTGTTTCGCAAGCATACGTTATGTACCTCAATCATACATTGTTGACAGAAATCATACTCTCTATACATATACATCAAGTATACATTACGTACATATACAGTCTACACTACGTACATAGAGTCACTGACATGGTTGTGCCTGGTAACACGCGTACAGTCCTGGGAGAGTAGCAGTCATCCTACAGGCGGTGCAGAAAGGATGAATTAGTCTTGAGCCGTGCCCGCATCGACCATATATATTTGACGCATTCGTTTATTTTACAGAAGGACCCTTCTCCTCAGTGTGAACATTGTCAGTGTACACAGACTGTGCGCCACATTTTGGTGGAGTGTGATCATATTGAGCCGACGAGAAATGATATATTTGGCAACAGAAATGTTTTGGAATCATTTAAATTCCATCCATAATTAATTATAAAGTTTTTAAAACACTTTGACTTCTATACACAGTTTTAAAATATAGGTATCTTGATTTATGGGTTGTATTATACTCCCCCCACCTCACCCCACAGCTCCTTACAAGGGTTTTACATAATTATATATAACTAATATTTTCATATACTTATCATTTGTGACACCCAATAGCCGATGTGTATTTTTGTGCTGGGGTGTCGTTAAACATTCATTCATTCAAATTAACTCAAATTAATCCAGTGACACCCAGTTCTGTTACCTGTGTTATTTGATCCATTAAGGGCTGGATTTAGCCCATTCGCTTGAGTACTTGCTTGAGGTGTCTGCATCCCAGTATCGAACCACCTCGGTGAATCCATTCAACTGATTAGGTTTTTTCTGGCTCCAACCAGTGCATCACAACTGGTCAAAGGCCGTGTTATGTGCTTTTCCTGTCTGTGGGAAAGTGCATTATATAAAATATTTCTTGCTGCATTAGGACGAAAACATGTAGCGGATTTCCTCTGACAACTATTTGTCAAAATTACCAACTGTTTGGCATCCAGTAGTAGATTATTAATAAATCAATGTGTTCTAGTGGTGTCGCTAAACAAAAGACAACTTTTTTATCCACTCAAGGTCGATAGCGTTCAATTAAGACTAATCTGCATATTTGCTTATATATGCAAATGTATGTAGCAACAAAGCAGACAATATCTTTTCCCCAGTACGGTACCTATTTCCTGTACCAGCTTCCCAATAAACGCAGGGCCGTACCGTGGTCTAGGCATGGCCGCCGCATGGGGGTGGGGGTTGTGGATGGGGGCGAAAATTAACCTAACTGACCATTTGCTCTATAATTTCCATGGACATCTATTTTATATGAATAACCTAATATTGCATTGTAAAATAATAATAATAATAATTAAAAAAGAAAGAAAAAAGGTTCGGCCTCAACGGGTTCAGAACTAAACAAAACTAATACAAACCACAGTAAGAAAACGACGCCGCCATTTTGTTTTATGGACTGGTGTAGTCTTGTTATATGAGATAACTCTTGATTATTTTCTTGTTGATCACTCTGTGGTGACATTAATCAAAGAGAGTTATCTCGTTTCAAGACTACCAGTCCATAAACCTGCTGAATTCTTGTTTTCTGTTTTAGCTAAATACCTACACTGTAACAGAGTAAGAGATATTTAAGTCACATTTACTTTGTATTTAACATTCATGTTTAACATATTAGTTTTAATTATTATTTTGTCGTTTGCTTCTTTTCCTAGTGCAAGTTACTTCTAAACGATGGATGTTTTACTAATGTTACTGGTGTCAGTTCTCTATATCTTGAGTCCGGTTCATTCAGGTCAGTGTGTAGAATTGTGTCATATTTATCATTTTTAAAATAACTAGCTCACAGTGTTTGTAAGTCATATGAAACATTTACGCCAAACCTTATTCCGCTGCAGTCAGCAAGCGCATGTGCGCCCCCCCCCCCCCCCCCCGCTTAAAGCGAATTTGGCTTATTTGATGTGTCCTATATTAAGTCTCTATATTAACACACACGCGCGCGCACACACGCACATACACACACAGACGCACACGCAAACACACACACGCACGCACACACACACGCGGTCGAATTGTATTGGCTTCAACGTGGAATGGTCGAACATACTGCTACGCTCGAACCAAGGGCAAAGTACGGTACTTTTGCTTGGCTGTTTATGAAAATAGTTTCTCACACATTTTTAAATAGTAAGTTAAATAGTTTTTCGTATTCGAAAACAACCAAACCCACATTACATAGCATATCGTCCCATTAGAGGAACAAGGTACTATGTCGGTTTTTCATAGTCTTCAGTAAACGGGAAAACAAACGTTTTAATTGCTTAGCTTTGGAGGTTTCCCCCCACATTATCCCAAACGTTTCACATAATAATAGTTACCAACAATGACCCAATGACATGTTCGAGCCACCCTTATCACAAGTGTAAACGTAAACAGTAAACGTTTTTGGACACCTTCATCAAAACCCCCACATACAATACATCTAACATTGCACTGTATTCATAGTGTTCCTAGAGACGTCCCTAATTCAGCAACACACTCAGAAATTCCTTGACCTCTGTCTTGGAAATATGTGTTAAATTTAAATCGCTGAACAATAACCAAGGGTTTTAGGTGGTGATGATCTTGGATAGCCTGTATTAATTCTTCAAACGTTTTGTCAGTAGGACGGTCAGGAGATACATACATTTCTGGTCCAACAACACTCAACAGAGTAGCTTGTTGTGTAGACGCGTCCGTAACTTCATTAGCTTAGAAGTAGGCCATACCATAACCCTAGTGTACACTTCTGGGTATTGTTATATTAAAACTTCCGGTAATAGTAACTAAACGATAATAGTTTCTATATCGCTATTGGTATTAATGCTATAATACATCACAAATCTCAACAAGAGCCTCTACTCAATACAGTTCTTCATTGCAGACACATGTCAGCTTATTTGCCAGAATGGTGGTACACTGTCCAAGGAGTGCGAACAATGTGACTGCGTCAAAGGATACACTGGAGACCAGTGTGAACTGGGTGGTAAGTTTAATCATTATTATGACAATTATTGACAATTGAATTGGTCATTGTAATCCAGCAAACTAAACATGCATTCTCGAGTATAGTATTTATTTTTACTTTCAACGTCAAATGTCATTTTTGACTTAAGGTGTTAGTCTGGGGTCAAAAATAAAACATTTGCGAACATCACACACAAAAATCTAAAAAAACCCACCAAAAATCCATATGTTATGTCCATTCTAAACTGAAATGTTTTTCTTTTTTAACGGAACCAGTTGAACATCTCATACCTGGCTATAATTTAGCCATTGACCCCATGAACAGTTAACTTGGCCTGTTCCAGTTTAGCTTTGGTGCCCAGAAAACAATGTAATTAAAGAATCACATTGCTGAAAATGCTTGCAATCAGAATAAGATAGTAGTTTAGTATCGACCCATAAATATTTCATCTACGTTGTCTCTTTGTTTAAAGCTGTTGAGGTACATGCTCCGTGGTCAAACATTGTAAAACTGATCGTGGACAGGCAGATGAGTAATGAAGTTCCAGATAGGAAGGACATGTTTTATTTAACGACACACTCAACATATTTTATTTATGGTTACATGGCATCAGATATATGGTTAAGTTCCAGTTACATATTGGTACTTTGGATCAGGAAATGGCGTAGGGTACCCATATTTCAACGTTATCAACGTTCAAAAATATTCAGTAATGAAGACATAACCTACAAATCGAAACAATAACTGTGACCGTGGACAGGCGGGTGAGTAATAAAGTTCCAGTTAGGAAGGAAATGTTTTATTTAACGACACACTCAACACATTTTATATATGGTTATATGGCGTCACATATATGGTAAAGGACCACACAGATAAATAGAGAGGAAACCTGCTGTCGCCACTTCATGGGCTACTCTTTTCGATTAGCAGCAAGGGATCTCTTATATGCGCCATTCCACACACAGGATAGTACACATCACAGTCTTTGTTACACTAGTTGTGAAGCACTGGCTGGAACGAGACATAGCCCAATAAAGCCACCGAAAGGGCATCGATGAAATTCCACTTACATACGGGTGATTTGGATCAGGAAATGGCGTAGCATTCCCATATTTCAACGTCTGTCATAACAATAACAAAACACTGAAATAAGCATCAATAAAACATTTGAAATATTTACCACTGAAAACAAGTTGCATTGTTTTGGGGGGTTTTCCGTGAGTAGAGTTATTTTGTAATGTAGCTATGCGTGTGACGTCACATGGGTGACGTCAAAAGTCATATGCAGCTACTATACGAATATGACTGCTTTATCTGTCAAGGTGGTTGCAGGGTTTTGTAAAGTTATCAAATTCTTAAAGTATGTGATCTGTATGTAACTTGATATGTGTTCATGTAACTTGATGTGCGTTCATGTAACTTCATGTGCGTTCATGCAACTTGATGTGTGTTCATACAACTTGATGTGTGTTCATGTAACTTGATGCGAGTGCATGCAACTTGATGTGTGTTCATGCAACTTGAATGTGTTCATACAACTCGATGTGTGTTCATACAACACGACGTGTGTTCATGTAACTTGATGCGTGTTCATAACACTTGATGTCTGTTCATGTAAGTTGAGTGTACACGTGTATTTCCATCTGCAATGACCTTAGACTGTGTGTTTGTCTTTCTTTAGATGTACTGCTCACCCTGGTCGTGGATACCACTGAAATGTTTCTGGGTCTGGCCTTTACTATGTCGTGTAAGATGGCCAACGCCCGTGGTTTCGGTGCTAACGAGAGTAAAGTGGAGTTCCAGAGAGTAGGTCTCCCTATATTGCTCGCCTATGTGCTGCAGAAAGGCGCAAACTGTTCAGCACATTCCAGCCTGCCATGGATGAAACCCAAATGTGGGGCGGGCACAGACGACGTCAGCTCGCATATGAAGATTTACATCATGGAAATCACGGAAGTTAAAAAAAGTGATGTCGTTGAATGGGCTTGTTCAATAACGTATCCAAATATTACGCCATCCAACTCTATACATTTCAAACTGCTTGGTAAATATGCAATGATGTTCCGGTTAAATACGTATTTGCTGATGGGTTTCTTCCTATAGTGTGCGTATTAGTGATATGTTATTCTTTTTCTTTTTATCAGAGAGCAAGAAAATGATCGATGGAAAGGTATTTAAGGTCAAACATAGGACTGTTCTTGTATTAGAGCTGGAATCTTTGACTTAAGTTTGGAAGGCAGAAATTGCGCAATATTGATATAGATTGGTTAGTGAGTGCAATAACTGTGCAAATGTCCGTGTAGCTATCTTACCGTCACGGAACTCAGGCTAGTGGAGTCTGCTGTCGTCACCGTTTCTGTGAATTACGTACACAATGTGTTTCTCATCAAATAAGCAGTGCATAACATGAACTATACCACTCATTTTTTGTATATTTGTAATAAATAAACATTTTACGAAGGCAACGCCCTGACAAAATATATGGTACACAGTATAACTGAACCACACTCGTTTTTAGCCTCAAAATTCTAGAACTAAACAGACAGTTTACGACATTCTACAGATCCATCCTCTAGCATAGGTACTTGATGACAGGATAATAAACCATTTCCCAATGACACTAGAACATGATACGGTGGTTACTGCATTGAATTAGCCACTGTGATTGAAATCCCAATGTCCGATAAACATTCGGTATTGTTTTTGTTTTGTTTCAGTTTTGTTTTAACAGCACCCTATCCTACTCGTTTTGGTTCGCGTTTTATTCCCGGCCAGGAGGAAGTGAGGATTTTACCCCGCCGATAATGAAAATTTGAAAACACGAAACGACATGAGAAAATGTAAAAATAAATACAAAATTAATTTTACAGTTTAAGTTGCATCATATGCTTCTTGAAAAATACTTTATGGCGTTGATATAATCGGGTATTAAAAACACTTCAGCAGGACCTGAAGTTAGCAGGGGTAGGGTATAGTTTTAAATGTTTTATCTTGAAAAAGTCAATAAATCAGTTCACTGGTGTATATAATTGTTGTACTCGCGAAAAAAGGAAATCATACGTCTGTAGCTATATATCTGACGCAGGCGCATGTGCACAACGGTTTCGGGGTCGAACCTTCCTCAAGCATTTTTTTTCTGGGCGAGCATCACTTGACCCCACCCCCTATAAAGTTTTATTTATGTGTAAGGTGTATATTTGGGTTTTTTAACAACACCACTAGAGCACATTGATTTCTTAATCATTAGCTGTTGGATGTCAAACTTTTAATTTTGACAGGAGTCTTGGAGAGAAAACCCGCTAGATTTTTTTCCATTAGTAGCAAGGGATCTTTTATATGCACCAACATATAGCCATATACCAGTGTCATTTATATACCAGCCGTGGTGCAATGGCTAGAACGAGAAATAGCCCAATGGGTCCAATAATTCATTTGCCCCCAACACACATACACAAAATCCTTGTTACATACAGCCCTGCAAAATAATTTATATTCCTGCCCCAGGAAATTCTTTGTTTCACACTGTAATTTACTGCAAGTTATTCACTTCTGAGCAGATTGTTTTCTAAATTGCACACCAAAAATGGCCAGAGTGAGATCGATGCTAGACCGACCGCTTTACGACATGGCTATGTCCCACCCACTTCGTGGGACAATGCAACTATATATATATTTATGAATTGAACGTGAAAATGTTTGAGTTTCATGCTAGTATGAAACGCAAAACCGCTTTACACACTGTATGAATGGCGTAGCGCGTTAGCGCGAAGCCATTCATACTAAAGTGTGTAAAGCGGTTTTATTAGCATGAAACTCAAACATTTTCACGTTCAATTCTTATAATTCCAACTATTTACTATTTTATTAACACGAAATTCATACTCAACATTAGCGGAATCTCTATGTTGGTTCGGCTTTTCCCGTCAATAGCCGAATGAGAGAATGACAATGTTACAATCATTAATCCAATTCATATTAATTTTTTGCAGTAAATGTCAATACCAACTAGAAACATTTTGAATTCACTATAAACATATAACGTAAGTAATTTCAATAACTTTTAACCTGTAATAAAAATGTCTGAAGCGACATATTTTGTATGGTATAATTTATATGTGAAGAGGTTGGTGTATGAATATTTAACTAAGAACAGTGCATGGGCGCCATTTTTTGATTACTGTCCAGATTTACCAATTACGACGTTGAAATTACAGTTATCAAATTTTGAGAGCGTGAAAATTCCATGTGTTGATAGATTTGACATGGAGAAAGTGGTTTCAATGTTTCCGGAAATGGATGAAATAGGTGTTTCGCGAGTTTCTGTGTTTACTGGTCTTGTAATTGTGGAAGTGGCGACAACAAAGGATGGTTTTGGCGTGTGTGTGACTTCAAGTGGTGCGACACAAGTATTCGTGAGATTTAACGTGTTTAAATTAAAATCTCCAAAAAATTGTATTGGTACATCTGACATGTTACGATGTCTAAAGCTGACACTTGGAAGTTTGACAGCAGAAAATTAGTTTTATGTCTAAAAATAGAATCTCAAGGAAATTCCTCGGGGATTCCTTTGTTGACATAATTCATAAAGTAGTTCCGGCTATAAGCCAAAAATAGCGCTAAACTGAGATTCATGGTGCTATGAATGTCAGTTTTTATCGTCACGTGATACGAATTTGACCAATCCAAGAGTTTATAACCGAAGCATTTTTAGATATTAGAATTATATATATATATATATATATATATATATATATATATATACTATTCAGAGGCCCCCTGCTCTGCTGTGCCTGAAAATAACTGCATTTTCCCCGCAATGTGTTCGTAATGGTTCACCGAGTCTTTATTTGTGAACAAAATATGACGCAATCAAAACATAGCGCTTGAAGCCTATATCAGTGTATGCACCTTTTGTCAGAAGAAGAGGGACGTAAAACGGGACGGTTTTCGATGGGGTGGTTTTGAATAAATGCTAATAATATTAATAAATGTTAATAATACTAATGGAAATGATAATGATAATTTTTGTAGTGACACACACACACACACACACTCTCGGAAATAAATAAATAAATAAGTAAACTACAAATTAAAGAAACAATATTATTATATTATTTTTGGCTAAAATTAATTAACGCAGAGTATTGAAAATCAATTAATGCTTTTTGTTTGTTTGTTTTGTTTAGTCTTTTTTGCGGTGTGTGTTTATTTATTCATTCATTCATTTAGTAGTATTATTATTTTATTATTATTTTTTTAATCTTATTATTATTATTTTATTGTTTTTCAAAGACGATTACTTTTGTCAACAAAAGTTACATATAATGTATTTTTGTTTAACTTAGGGTAAGGCAAAACATTTTGATGTTGTAACCTCTAATTACAAAACTACAGCAGCAACTGAATTCCATAGTTGCCATTCATTTAGAACATTACTTAATTCCGTCAAGTGAAGATGATTTTTTCATTGCATTTCATTTTGTTTCTGTAAGCCTCATAAACAAAGACAATTATCGAAAAAAGCTCAGGCAGTCGCGGAAACACCAATGATGAGTCTGATGGATACGTCTAAAACACTGATGTGTGTCATTATAAAGTACCAGTGTATCAGCTGATTGTGTTTTAGTGACTATGGTAGTTGACAGCGTTTAAATGCATAGTTTCATATTAAATTGCCTTCGAGGGCTAATAAAATTAATGGTAATGTTAGTCAGCAGGATAATGACACAAGACATCATATATATATATATATATATATATATATATATATATATATATATATATATATATATATATATATATATATATATATACAAAGTACCTTTCGCAAAAAGTCTAAACTTTAATTTAGCATACACCCTCAAGCTCCCCACTGTACCAACATATTTGATCTTGTGTGATATATGCTCCATCCTCGCCCAACTCTTGTGGAATATTAATAGGAAGATGTTTTTCTACATGTCGCACTGACGTTGTTTAACCATGATGGCTAAGCAACTTCATATTCACGTGATCATCCAATAACGGAAATTATGAACTTTTGGAATAAAATAGTTAACATCTCGACTTGTAAACAGAAAAGCAAATGCTTAAACTTCCAACTGACTGTTTTGTTTCTTTAAATACTATGTTTTGACGTTTTTAAAGCATTTTGTTTTGGCAAGCAAAATATGTTTATGCATTCAAGATAAAGAGAAATGAGGCGAGAAAATACAGCAGTTTTGCAAACGTGGGACTATATGATCTTTAATATGGAAAAAAACTGTCTATGTTTCTGTCTGTCTGTTTATATAATTTGATGTATGTTTATGTAACATAAATGCCTTTCCATCTACAATGAAAATATAATGTGTCTTTATCTTCATTTAGCTCTCAAGTTGACCATGTCAGCGAAATCCAAAGATGCTGTGAAGAATTTGCCATTTATTCTGACTTGTAAGCTGGAACACCCTACTTCTGGTGTTGTTAGAGGTACAATTCAGATTTTGAGGCAAACCTTAATCTTCGCAAAACTGCGGCAAGAAGGCCCGAATTGCACAGTAATCACAGGAAATTCTAAAGAGTATAACTACAAGTGTGGGAATGGAACGGACCAAGTCGGGTCACGTGTTAAAATCTACATTATGGAGTTCGTACGTCTAGCACCCCGCGATAAAGCGGACTGGCTTTGTCGTATAGAAAATGGTGACAAAAGCAACATATTTTCTATGCCGGAATTTAGTAAGTATTGGTATCATACATTCTAGTGCATTTAGCTGATAGAAGGGATGATAGCAAGCCTACGTAGACGATAAAGTGCCCATTTCGTTGGTTCACTTGTCTAGTCCTCCAAGTGACAGACGACCATTGTTACTTGTTGTTTATTTCTCATTATACTCGTGACGTCATATATCAGATATTAAAAACTAACCTGGCTAAATTAAATTATAAACTGATGGCGAGTGTGTTCTGTACTGTGATTGGTTAATTAAGAAGCTAATGACGTCTTTAGACAGTGACGTCATTAGCAATTGGAAAAGGCCAAGTTGACGGTTAAAGGGCCTATAGTTAGATTGTAGCCAGATATTTTTTCCAAGAAATACCAAATATACAGTTTGTTCCATAGGAAAACGATTAAGTTCACAGTGGACATAACCATATGGAGTTATTATATTTGCGGGGATTATTAACTATTTGATGCCAGCAAATGTTTACGGTCAGGCTTACGCCTTCGATCAAAAATGACATTTGCAGAATCAAATAGACAATAACATCCGGAAATATAAAAACTCCATGTGGTTATCGCCTAAACTAAGGACTTGCTTATCTTATATCATTCAAAACTAATACGATTACAAATTACCTTCCATTAACAGTAAGTATAAAATCTGTTTCTCATATGTAGATCTATATTTGAGATATTCAGCGACTTTGTCCTTCATATGACAAAAGAAATGAATTCAGCTTTCCAATAGTAAATTTTCCGTTCATGTTGAGGAATATTCCTTCTGCTCCAGATTTTGCTGTCTATATTTCGCAACTTCTGAGATACCTTAGTCCGACATACCGTTCAGAAATAATTGATTGGTCAGGGTAATAACATACAAGGACTCCTGAAAGCATTCATAAAGTTTTATGGTAGACACTCGGAGGCCTTATTTTGACCTTGTACATTCCTTCTTTTTTTCTTCTTGAAAATCCCATACATCTTGTTGGTACATTTCAACCATTGCCTTGATGGCTGTAAGTTGTCCGCATGTCGGGTGTCATGTAACGTCACAATCATTGTAATTTATATAGACGGTTGAGAGCTCGTCTTGGGTGCTTGCATCGCAGGATCGAATCACCCCGATGGATCCATTCAACTGATTGGTTTTTTCTCGTTCCAACTAGTGCACCACAACTGGTCAAAGACCGTGGTATGTGCTTCCTGTCTGTGGAAAAGTGCATATAAAAGATCCCTTTTTTGTTCATGGAAAAACATGTAGCTGGTTTCCTGTGATGACTATGAGACATGCAATAGCTGATGATTAGTTAATCAATGGGCTCTAGTGGTGTCATTAAACAAAACAAACTCATATATATATATACCTCATGATATTTAATGAAACATTTTGGAAAAAGACCTTTGTGTTGTGTTTTCATTATAATTTGCAACTGACTTTCTAAGTGTTTCATATATATAAATGGACTCCATGGCGCAGAGTGCACTTACCGTGGCGACCTTTATTGGCTACGGGCGACTAAGAATTTTACAAAGGTAGTCCGTTGGGCGGCCATCGATTTTAGGGTCTGGCAAGCATGGTTCCAGTTGAAAAATGAAACACACTGAAACTGAACCGAATTGTGACAAAACACACTGCGTCTATGCTGACGCGAAATACATATCTGACAGCAGAAGACATAGAGACCATGCTCTATATTTTGACAGCGCCTAAATCGGCTTCTGTGATTTTGGGCGAGGCCGTTCTAAAAATAGAGCTCAAAGCGTATTGAAGACACTGCATGTATTTTTAAAATCTGGAAGTCCGTCTGCTTATTGGAATGGACTGGATACGTTATAATTATCCAGTAGAGCTGCTATTTGATAATTGTTATTTAAGAATCATATTTAATTAGCTTATATTATTATGTGTCAAAATCAAAATCTGTCTTGTATGTAGTTCGAACTCACACTAACGTGAGCGCATGCGCGCCTATAAAAATACCGACTGAATGTTCCATTAATACTGGGATTATTCCAAAGGCCAGTTAATTGATTGTCGTCGTTGGTATCGTGCACGAACACACGCACGCACGCACACACACTATTACATTTTACTATGGCAGAACATATTAATTTTAGGTCATTGTCCGTTTGCGTCAAAAGGGAACCGATGAATTGGCTTGTAACTTCACAATGAGTAAAGATAAAAGTCATATAAAAACATTAATTTATTAAATGTTAAACCCATATCATCTCAAATAAAAAAAATGGGGTGGGGGATTTCAGGGTAAGTTAAAATATATATTTATAAATTACCATCAACCTGCATAGATTAAATTTTCTTTTCAAGTCTTGCTGCATACCTTGGCTGCTCTAGCATTTTGTCTTCACCTCTGTATTAAAAATGAGATTTAATATGTATAATTTAATGGTACTTTGTAAAGTAACATTTTTATTTTTACTGGATTGTTTGGGGGTTTTTTTTTTTTTTTTTTTTTTTTGAGTTGGTATGGGTTTAAAACGTAAAATGTTTTTATTTGAATTTTAACTTTATTCATTATGAAAGTTAAACGCCAGTTCATCGGTATCCCTTTGTATGGTGAGCACATGGTTATTATTAAAATAACACATTCTAGTTTTGATTTTGCCTCTTCAGTTAAATTTCAATGCGATAATTGGAGGGCTAGATGATTTTGAAAAGGGCCAGTAAAATTTGTTTTCAACTGGCCCTGCTGGCGACCATGGTTTTCATGTTAGTGTTCACACCTGATATAATATACAGGCTTTCAAGCGGGCCCTACTTTCCTACTTTTCCCTACTTTTTTTGTTGGGCTCCTACTTTTTCCTACTTTTTCTTGAAAAAGCCCTACTAGCCCTATTTTTTCATGAAAATAGTTTGAGAAATAACAGAAAAGTTTTAATTAAATGCATTGATTGAACTAATCTAAATCTTGATTTTAATAAAAAGCCTTTTCTAGTGATTTTGTAGGATACGTTTGTTGCAGTAGGTCTCCAGTGCTGCAAGAGGGCATGTTGAAGAGAATGATATCCTTGATATAGGAAAACAGCTGCAGGAACCCTAAAATATCCAGCCCTGAAGAAAGTTGTCACATCATGCCTGTGCCTTTTCCATGACAATGCAGATGTCGAAAGGAGTCTGTCTATAAATAAGAAGATACTGACACCAGAACGAACACTCGTCTGATCCAGCATTGAATGGCTTAGGCTAACTCGTGATGCTGTGACACTTCATGGAAATGTTACTTCAGTGTCAATAACCAGGAAAATGATAACATGCATTCAAGGATCATACAAGAAATACCAAGAAAGGCTAGACGAAGAGAAGTCACAGGCAGAACTTCTTAAGAGGAAAAAGCATGCAGAAGAAAAAGAGAGAAAAGAGTACAGCGAAAAAATGAACAAAAATGAAGAAAGAAAAAGGAAGCTAAGTCAGAAAGAGAGTGAAGTGAAATCTAATGGAAAACAGCTTCAAGAAGATCTGAATCGTGCAAACAGTGTATTTGAAGAAGCTAGTAAAAGACTAATAAATGGTATTAAGGAGAAAAACGTTTCTAAGATAAACATTGCTCAGCGTCTCTTGACCAAGCAAGGACTGCCATGGAAAAATGCAGAGAACAGGGGCATGACATTGATGTAAAGAGGCGTAAATTGCTTGAAAGTGTGCCATTACTGAAAGAAAGTGAGAAAGGAAAGAAAGTGTTGTGTTGCATAGCTGTACTAAATATTTGTGGTTGTGGTCTGAACTAAATGCTTTAGATGGTGGTGATCTGAACATTAATCTTAGTTAACGGCTGTAGAAATTATGTGCTTGTAATAAGTAGCTCAGGTGGCTAGTTCTTTTCTATCTCATATAAAGAAATATATATATAACCATGCTAGTAGCACATATATTGCCTTATCACTATAAAATACCTGCCTGACAATGTACAAAACCCTTGCTTGTTTTTGTTATAACCATGCTAACTGTAGCAACCATATGTTTGTTGTATGTAGTTTAGATTGTTGCTTCTTTTAAATACCCGTATAAACCATAACCTAGTCATGCTAGTATTGCTTGTATGACCTTGGCATTATTAAACATATTTCAGCTTAACATACTCTGTGTACAAAAGTCTTGTCTGGTTTGTTGCTTACTTATGTCACTTTGTAAACATGTGACTGATGCCAAATAAGTTTGATATTATGCTTTAAATGTAAACAAATTGATGTTAGTATGTTTTTGCTTGATGATACCACCATGTTCTGACGTATTCATTGTTAGTGTGTGTTCTGGAATTGGATCTAATAAAACATTACCCATTCCAGGTTCATCTCTTCATTCTGTTGCTTAATCCCTCTTGAAGCACTGGTTTCTAAGCAAAGATACACTATATGTACATGTACATCAGAATTGGTGAAAAGGTCAGTAGTCATGTATTTGCATCGAAAAGGTAAGTAAAGAGCCCTACTATCCCTACTTTTTGCCCTTAAAATCCCTACTTTTCCCTACTTTAAATAAAAAAATCATCCTACTTTTATCCCTACTTTTTTGTTATTGGTCACTTGAAAGCCTGTGTATATATATACATATACACATATACATATACATATACATATACATACATATATATATATATATATATATATATATATATATATATATATATATATATATATATATATATATGCATGCAACGCTATGCACCTTTGATAATCAAACACAATTTCTTAAACATTTGAAATCTGTAAAAACAATACTGCCGTGTAGAAGAAAAAAAGTGTTATAAATACAATATGAGTTTTCCAATTACATTGTCATGACATCTCAAGCTGAATGTCATTACGCTTTCAAAATGCCCTAGAGTAAAATAGTAACATATCTTTTAAAAACAGGTTTCATCAATTAAATGTATACCCACATTAATTCTGTAATGACCATTGGTATACCATTTCTATAATCATATTAGACAATGTTCTGCCATTTCGTTCTTGGCCATTTTAAAACGTAAAGTTTAATTTCTCAGATGGCCAACATATTTCATCTCATTCTAACCAAATTAAATTAAAAATCTACGTTCGACCATATCCAAAAAAGATTGCTCCCACGTTTCACATTCCCGTGAAATGGGACCGTACGTACTACCATCGGAATTGGTTGTTTGGAAAAACTAACATCCAACCCACTGAGAAGCAGAACATTCATTTCCTGTTGACCTGATAACAAATAGCAACGCGAACGTTTTCATGCAAGCAACGTAGATCTTATCAGGACGTATTGTGATAACACTTATTATCACAAATTATCAGCACCGACTTATGGGGTCACACAGAAAGTGTGTTAGCATGATACTGCAGGTTATCAAAGTACGTCATTGATAGGTTGATGGGCATTTGGTTCGGTTAATTTGTTTTTTTTTCAATTTAATCCAGGTATGTAACATAAAAAACAAAAAATCATCAATGTTCCCGAAACTCGCTGTATGTTGACATTTATTGCAGCTCCTTGCCCATTAAAGTGTGAAAATGGTGGAAGTCCTAACGATGACTGTGACAAGTGTAACTGTTTTGGACATTGGGAAGGAAGTGCCTGTCGTAAGTTTGTGCCTCGTACCTAACTCCATTTTAAGTATTTTTGTCAATCGTTTCGTTTGGTTTGCATTAAAAAGAAAAACAAATCTGTGTTCATGTGGATTATGAAAAGATACCCTACCGCAGTATACGAGTAAAAATCACCAAACGTTTCACATCCAATAGCCAATAATTTCTCTAGGGATGTCGTAACAAGCTTTCCCTTTAAAATGCATTGTGAGTACTTCTAATGCAATATATGTCCTCTACCGAATTTTTGTATCTCCTAAGTTCAAGGGCCATAACTCTCCCAAAAATGGGTAAATTGCCATAAAAATCATTTTTCATCTATAATAGTGCAGTTGCTATACCAAAAAATCCTGAACCTTTGAGAAGAATAACATTTGCCACAATTATACCTTGACCCATTTTGAAAAAAACTGGATATCGATCCAAGTCAGCAGCTAATCTTAAATGACAGCTAAACTATTCCAGTTAGGTGTCATATTATGTATTGAAAACTTATAGGAAGTCATATACTGCTGATCCATTCATGACCTTGAAATGACGATAAGGTTATTTTCACGGTCAAATTCTGTATTTTGCTATTTTGCAGTGCTTTAAGCAGGGTATACACGTGCTTTAAGCAGGGTATACATGTACTCTAAGCTAGTTGGTAATCATATGATTATGGGTTCTAGTTGAAAGTGACAATTGCTGTCAGTTTTACTATTGTGGGTTCTAGTTGGAAGTCATAAGGGCTCTGTCTAGGATTGAATCTACATGATTTTGCCATTGATTACTAGAACAAGTTGTAACATTATGCTAGTTTAAATTCAGTTAGTTATTATGATTAATTGTAAAAAGTTACCATTTAGTATCATTGCTAACTTATTACGTAGTAATAAATAAATCTTCAATAAAATTATCACTTAGCCATCTATTGGTAAATGGAAAATAGAAAGAAACAAGCTTTATTAACTGAATTTCAATTTTAAAATGACACCCCCCTATAGTTTTTAAACACTACAATATATTTTTCACTATTGAAGCCACTTTTTATAGTTGAAATTAGACATTACTTGCATTTTATTCTTTAGATTATCCATTTCCCTACATGCAAAGTGTTTCCTGTCATCATAGTGTTAGTGATACCACGAAATACATTTTTCATAATACTAAAAACACACATAACTCTGAGAAGTAATGGTTAGGGAGACGAGCTAGTCTAGTTTATAATGTATTTTCCCGTTTCAACGTCTCAGATTCTTGTTTATTGTAACTTTATCCAGATGTGTTACAAGTTTGCAGATTAATCAGACTTAGTGTCCATTATTATGGGTTGAAACTAGGGTCTGTGACTTTAATAATACGTGGAATGACCCTCTAGAATGTCGTATCTTCCAATAGTTCATATTACTATTTGGAAAAAAATATATTACTTCTGAAAACAACGCCCCTCGTAGAAGCAGATGACTGTGCACATTAGACTGCCAGTATTGGTCCTTGCCAAGTTTAAGGGCTTGCTTCACAAATATTCATGGTATAGATTATGAGAAGATCTTCACTGTCCTCCTTGAAGGGATTCTCCAAGTTACAATTAATGATATGACCTGAATCCATATCCAGAATTGTTCAGAATAGGTCAAAGAACATGTGTGCCAAGTTTCACACTTCTACTCAAAAGTGCAAGAATCGATGACCAAAAAATTAGCTGAGCCAGCTGCACTATAAAAAAAATTCAGATGAATATCTTGAGGCAGTTTAAAAAAAAAAAGTTAAGAATTTTCTTTCGTATCATCTAAATTCATGGGCCATTGCTCTGTCAAAAATGTGCAAATCACCATGAAAGTCTTGAGGCATTTCAGATGAAAAGTTCAGAGAAATATACAGACAGACAGACAGGACCTAAACGGAGCGTATAGGCTCCTCAGGTTGGACCGATAGGGAACTAATAAACATAGTGTATTCATTTCTAGAGAACATCCAGTAGCCGATGATTAATAATTCAGTGTGCTCTAGTGGTATCACTAAACAAAAACAAACTCATTTCAGGAAAATGTGGATTTGCGTGTTTGAATGGTGGTACAGTGGTTACAAATTGCACTGAATGCAGATGTCTTTCAGGATTCAAAGGACCCATATGCAGTGATGTGGGTAAGTACAAATATAATATTGTTTTATTGTTAATCAACAAAGAGTAATCCAACTATTCAGGCTGCATATTTATCATGATTTCTAAATCGATATGTAATTGTGATAGAACCATCAGTGAGTGTATGCTAGTATACATGTCCCTGGAATATATTCCACAATGGAAGTCTTAGGTCATTTTAACCTAAGATACTCCAATTGTGTAAACTGTATAATAACTATCCATGATGGCATTGGAATAACATCTAAAATACTATGGACTTGTTATCATTTGTGATAATGAGAATAAGAACGCTCATTCTTAGATAAGTGAACAATCTACCCATACGAGTTGAGTATAAAATGAACTTTCAAGGATGGAACCCTTATATTTTAAATCAAATAGAAACATATCTTGGATTTATGAATCATCCATTGGCTGACACAGATATGACTATATATTCCAAATATACTGATAAGAATAACAGCAGTCTATTTTCTGATTGTCAGATACGTTAAACGTGAGAATTGTCTTGAAGATCAAGTAAAACGTATACAACTTTATGGTGTTCAAATTTTCTTTATTAAAAATATATTAAACCTAATATACTATTATTAGAGTGGTATTCCAATACAGGTAAACAATTTGTCAACATCTGGTTCTTCTCAAAACGTACACGGTAAATAATACGAAACTGTCAAAACAATAATAGCCAGTAACAAAATTAGCATTGGTACTACACAATGTTGTTTTATATATTCATATACCTTAATGAAAATGGATTTTACTACATTCGTAGTGTGTTGTCTTTCTATACCAGTAGCATCAGAAATATTCATAAATGTTGAAGAGTAAAATATTAAGGTATCTCATGTAAAAAAAACGGCCTCTATGGCGTCGTGGTTAGGCCATCGGTCTACAGGATGGTAGGTACTGGGTTCGGATCCCAGTCGAGGCATGGGATTTTTAATCCAGATACCAACTCCAAACCCTGAGTGAGTGCTCCGCAAGGCTCAATGGGTAGGTGTAAACCACTTGCACCGACCAGTGATCCATAACTAGTTAAAAAAAAAGCATACTGGTACAGCTCTGCTGCTTTTCCAAAATCATGTCAAACTTTATGACAAGTTTTATTTGAATGCACATTCGATCTTGGTGATATTGTGTACTGGCGTATGGTTTTACTAATTGGGTGTGGTTTATCTATGAAAAAAGAATATCTTCAAGTTTTATAAACATTTCATCAGGACGATTTGGCCACTTATATGTTGAATATTTGCCTTTGGCGTGTGTCTTCTCCAAAACTGTTACATTTGCATCTAAAACTTCATGAAGACAACCAACGCAGTAACAGGAAACATATCTTGAATATAGATCACCGTCTTTGGCAAAAATTGCATGCATTTTCATCGTGCTTGGTATGACCTTTGCAATGGAAGGCGATTGCTGCTTTGATGTTTTAGTAATGTCAATGGAGGAATAAAACTGATATTTGATGGATTTATGGATGCCTATTGCCCATTCGTAGAAATCGTGACCATCTTGGATGCTTACTTTACCTGGTTGCACTGCATCAGATGGTTGGCGTTTGCATTTTCCCCCGAGTCCATCGCACAGGCTTTTTCCATGTCCGCTTCAAAAATAATTCCAACGAGCTTCCATATCAAATAGCTCTTTGTGGTGTAAACGGTGTAGAAAATGTGCTGATTCCGATACTGGGAAGATGGACTATCAGTCCAATAGTGCACATGCTGCATTTCAGGAAATGTAGCCTTCAATTTAGGTAGCACTGTCAAAACAGCGGTTGCATTGTTTTGGTTGTCATCGGATCCTGAAATGATCAAATACAACCATTTTCTAAAAGTCGACACTTTGCTACTATCTGTGCAAACAATATATGACTAATGTGAAATCAAATTACATTATTCGCTGATTTCCCGTCAGATACGTTAACTATTATGTCAGATACGTTATGATTCAATATTTTTGGACGTCGTATTGGTTGAATGTAAAATAAAGGGTATTTTCATTGCCAGAAGATAGTTTATGACTTCACCACACAATAGTAGACTTACATTAAATACGTTAATGTGTCATCAATTACGTTAAAGGGGCATTCCTGTGTTTGCTGCAATTTTTAAGATATTATCGACTAACAGAGACAGTTTAACGATTGTAATTACATATCAAATATATTTTTCTGCATAATATATTAGTGGCTGTATATTAAACGTGTTTCTGATCGTTCTAATTATTTGTACTACGTAAAATTTTATTTTATTTCCTAATTATTATTATTTTCGTACATACAAAATTATTTGAAGACACAATCCAGTTTGGACTTCTTACAAATATTAAGACGACCAGAAACACATTAAATATACAGACATTGATAGTCTAAACAAGAAAATATATTTATTATGTGAGTTTAATCGTAGAAATATTTTATTAGTCAGAAACATCTTACAGTGTAGCAAACTCAGGAATTTCCCTTTAACTAAGCAAATAGCCTGTTGTTTTAAAATTGTCGAGTTGTTTCTATACATAGATTATGTCATCCTATTTCATGGCAACCACTAAAGTAATAAACATTAAAATGCACAATGTTAGCAATGTCAGACAATGTCAGAACAAAAAGGGAGAGATATGATGTTACTCACCTGATATTGTCGGATTTTCTTACTTGAATTAAATCTTCAAACCTCTAAATGTGCTCCAAATGGAAATAGCTCGCATCTGTATTGCAGACATGTGATTCTTCCGCTAATTGGAGGAATTCCGCTTTTAAAAAAATGTTCATGCCCCCAGACCACCCTAGTCATCTCGTGCATTCTGCACTCAATTACGTGCTTTCGGCACGCATGTATAATTTTCAGCTTTTTAAAAAATGTTTCAATCACATACCTGGTATTGGTTATGTGAGGTAACTTTTAATTGTGGTGCCAATATTCCATATGTATTGGAAGTGGTTAACGTATCTAATGAATACGTATTTGACGACAAATGTGCAAATTACAGACACAGCAATCCAATATTCTCCTATTTTCATAAACGGCGACGTGTTTTGTGTATTGATGTCTTAATACCACCATCAAAAGGGAACACATGTGATATTTTACGCGCATTACATGTTTAACGTTAATGTATCTGATGGAAATTAGCTAGCTATTAGTATTGTAACCTTATATCTTACTTTGGACATTGACACTGCACACTGACATGACGGAAACATCCCACACATGGTCTATGTATACACCAATTGTAATGTATATGTTTTATGCACGCTGTTTTTCGGACAGTATATATAATGTAACTGTCGCCATGCATATGGCAAAATGGCATAAAATAAATTTAATTAAATGAGAGTGTTCTTCCTTCCATGGGTACTCGAGTTGGGTACTTGAGTCCTGTGAATGGACTCGAGTCTTTCTTCACTGGCCCGTATCCGAGTGCTCGAGTACGCTTGTCGACCCTAATGTGGACTTTTATTTTGTAGTGGATGATGAGGAACCTGGTTCTGATTGGGTATTGATCGCTATAATCGTGGGTCTTCTCTTGCTTCTATTGATCATCATCATCATCATCATCATATGGTGGAAGTAAGTATAATCAACTCATCACTGAATACTGGCAAACAATCTCGTTGCCAGAGCCCCGGGGCAAGTGAAAAATGATGTTGGGTAAAGTAATGTGCACGATCTAGCTTGCCCATTGGCAATTGAACTATTTAATAATTAAATTTCCAATACAGTAACGACATTTATTTGTAAAGTACTATGTGAAATACTGATGGTGGTGGTACCTGTGTTCCATAATATCACTAACCAGCGACGGGTCAATAGTCCCGACAGTTATGCACAAAGTAGCCCACATCAAAACAAAACTGTTTCTTCATATAAGTATTTGTGCATATAAGTATATGTGGTTTTAGTTTCCATACATAACTGGGTGTTTATATTTAATTTGTCCTTCATTTTTTATCCATGTAATTAGTTCCTGTGTATACATATGATTTATTAGGTTTATTTTATCTTTATAAAATATTTTTGATTCATGATTCAGAATGTATTTTTGGATAGTGCTAAAGAGCTTTCAACCATTGTTCACTATTGTAAAGATGTATTTAATCTATACCATATTCTTGTATGTTGTTTTTATTATAAAGCTTATAAGTTGTAAAACTTAAAGCAATAAGGAAGTGGTAGTGTTAATTAGCATGGCCATCACAAATGTCGTTATGCAATTTATTTTCAGCATTACAATATACGTGTAATATCTGTTCATGTCAATATAATCAGGTTTTTTAAATGGTCGAAGATTTAAAATTAACCAAAAAGTAAGTTTCAAAGTATTAAAATCGGAAACATTATTGGTGCACCTGTTCATTATTTCTCCAAACAAATTGTACTAAAAGTTAGTTTGCATGCTATATACATTAGCATATATTAACATTGAAATTAACCTGAGTAAGTCAGTAATAGGGTATTGATCTGTGTCCTATCAGACAACCAAGAATATTCTTTATATGTGTTCTAACAGAAAATCAGGAATATTCAAAGTCAGTAACAGGGTATTGATCTGTGTTCTAACAAAAAACCCAGGAATATTCCAAATCGGTAATAGGGTATGGATCTGTGTTCCAACAGAAAACCAAGCACACACTGGCCCGACAAGTTGGTCTAGTCGGCGATAATGCCAACTCGATCGTCTTGTCGGGTTGGTGTGCGCTAGCAGCAGACTAAATTGTCGTCACTAATAACTTGTTTTGGGCGGATTAAAATATTGAATCAGGCGTTGGACAGTCGGAAATCCAGGAATATTCTAAGTCAGTAATAGGATATTGATCTGTGTTCTAACAGAAATCCAGGACTATTCTAGGCATGTAATAGGGTATTGATCTGTGTTCTGACAAAAAACAGGAATATTCCAAATCAGTAATAGGGTACTGATCTGTTTCTTAAAATAAAATCAGGACTGTTCCAAGTCAATAATAGTGTATTATTTCCATTCTTACAGAAGACGTCGACAACAACCTACAGACGGGCAGACATTGGATGATGCCAGGTAAATCATGCTGTTACTATTACCACCACCACAACCAGCACAGCACCACAACTACCACCAGTATCACCAACTGTATCACCAACTATTTACTACCACCACTACTACTACTTCCACTACCACCACAACGATCACGGCATCACAACTACCGCTATTACTATGACTAGTTACTACCATCACTACTACTCTTACCACCATCACTACTACTACTACTGCTACAACCACCTCTACTACTACTACCACCACCTGTATTATTACTACTACCACTATTACTGATAGGTAATACTGAACTGCTACTACAAATACTACTACCACCATTACTACTACGACCACTTCTAGTACTACTACCACTCCTGCTACTATTTCAAACATTTAAATGTTATTGTTTTGTTTTTTGTTTTAATTTGGGCTCTTCGATACATCTGCAACTAATTCTCTTCATATTTAGGCCTGACGCCCTGGGTCACAGCAGAAATAGATCATATAAACAATAAAATCTACATTTCTTGATGTCTGATTTCAATTATTAGAAAATGGCTCTAGTGTTAGTGTTTTGAAACTTGGGTACGTCGCTTTAAGGGTCGGTACACTTTTGGTAGTTATTTGCTAGTGTTATATTAATTTAGCAAGTTGTGATCATAAATGACTTCCAAATTTTTTTTCAATAAAATATGATTTGTGATGTATGTTAAATTATTGCACAGTGTTTTTTTCATGCATTAATTAAAACCATTTCTCTACGATTTGTTGCCCAGTGCTTCTTCGTAGTGAAATGTGTCATCTTATTCCCTCTTTAAATCATTAAGTTTAAGCATAATCCATGATGTCGACACCTTACAGCGAAACAAATCGTTTTGTTTTGTTTTGTTGTTTGTTTGTTGTTGTTGCATTAGGGTTTTTTGTTGTAGTTTTTTTGTTGTTGTTTTTTTTTTTTTTGGGGGGGGGGGGATTTTCGGGGGTGTTGTTTTTGTTTTGTGGTATTTTTGTTTGTTGTTGTTGTTGTTGGGGGGGGGGGGGTTCTGTGGTTTCTTTTAATATTTAAAAAAAAAACAGAATCTATTAACTGGTCCTTAATTAATTTTGTTATACATATGTTTTATGCAGATGATGTGGTATTGTTGGGATAGTTGGTAAGAAATGACGATAAAACATGCATAATACATTATGAGCAAGATTGTTATATTTGGAGAAACAATGAACGATTAGAAGACAGTATTTTACATGGAACCGTATAATCAAGTATTAAATATGAATGAAAATAAATATCAAGGTATTTGGTTTGACAAATACAACAAATTTAATTTATGGAAAAAATTATTTAAAACTAAAACCCAGAAAAACGATATTTTACATACGTCTGCATTGCCAGTTAAACATCTAACGCAATATTTGAAATATTTAAATGTTATTGGTTTGTTTTTGTTTTTATTTTTGGCTCTTCGATACATCTGCAACTAATTATCTTCATTTTAGGCCTGACGCCGAGGGTCACAGCACAGAGCACACGGTGTCCGGATCACACTCCAAGTATGTGCAATAAGTGATTAATTAGACCTAGTGAGCAAAATTCGCTTTGAAGATATTATTGATAGCACTCGTACTATGCATTTTGGTGTATTAGAAAAACGTGGGTGTACGAAAATGAATATTCTAAATAATAAAATATAAGTACTTCTAATTTAAGTTATGAAAAACGGCTTTAATAATGGAACATATGTCGTACAATCTGTCACTTTAATGCCACTCTTGTTTTGCTAGAAATTAATGTACAAAGAAAACGAGAACCTATTTTACTAGCATTAGATCTTATTAACATCCATGCATCCATCCATCCCTATGTGCATGCACAACTATCAAGCCACACATACACACACACACACATCCATCCATCCATGTATTCATCCATAAGATTGCTGGGACGTCCGCAAGAGAAGCGAGTGTCGTGATATATACCTCAAGAGTGCTCTTTTGTATTTCCCAATATCATTATACCTACCAGTCAGAGTGAAAACCACGAATGCCATTCCCACATCTATATAAAGCACCCCACGGAACAACCTGCTTCATTTATCACAGGACCCGCCATCGTGACACTTCATCTCAAACATGGGTCATTACGTGCCAACTCAACTAGAGGTTCCCGTGTCACCATCTCCAAATTTTATAAAGATTTCACCCATTTATAGCATATGCACATGAGTTACTCATATTAAAAACTCATGATGCTGGGTAATTGCCCACGTGGTCAAACCACCCTCATATGCAGGTATATTTTTCACAATTAATTTTTTCTTCTCCGCTTTGGACCCTAACTACACATTAATAAAACATTTGATTCAGATAAGCTTTCTCGTTAAGAAACATCTATAGGTATATACTTCAAATCAAATAACAGTTTGTATCTGTGATAAATAATCAGTTAGTAATTGTCCCCCAAAATTTAAAAAATATCTTTTCTGAATGATAAAAAACTAAACTTTAGGAGTCTCCAGGACACAAATTATGACAGATATGTACAAAATTAGTACAATTCTACAGGTATGAATTAGCTAATACAGCAAATTGCAACTTGATATCTTTATAATTAAAACAGTTACTAGCATTGAAAAATCGTCCGAAATTACTTGACACAGTCGCGAGTGCAACAAATGGATCAATGGGCCCTGCATTTGACCAGTCATAATTTCAAAACTACTTAGTATTTGGACAAGCATTAAATATGAATGAAAATAAATATTAAGGTATTTGGTTTCACAAATCCAACAAATTTAATTTATGAAAAAAAGGATTTAAAACTAAAAGCCAGAAAAGCAATATTTTATATACGTCTTTTTAGAAATATGTAACATACATTGCCAAGTGAACATCAAATAAAGCTATCTAACGCAATATTTGAAATATTTAAATGTTATTGTTTTATTTTTATTTTTATTTTTGACTCTTCGATACATCTGCAACTAATTCTCTTCATATTTAGGCACGACGCCCTGGGTCACAGCACAGAGCACACATATTCTGGATCACACTCCAAGTACGTGCAATAAGTTATTAATTAGACCTGCTATTACTACTACTATTACTACTTCTTCTTCTTCTTCTCCTTCTTCTGGTACTACTATCCCAACTGCTAATAGTACTATTACTTCTTCTGCTACTACTACTACTACTAGTAGTAGTAGTAGTAGTAGTAGTAGTAGTAGTAGTAGTAGTAGTAGTAGTAGTAGTAGTAGTAGTAGTAGTAGTAGTAGTAGTAGTGGTAGTAGTATTATACTACTACTGTTTGTTTCTATTTAACGACGCCTCTAGAACACATTGATTTATTAATCATCGGCTGTTGGATATAAAACATTTGGTAATTTTAACATATAGTCGTAGAGAGGAAACCCATTAGTAGCAATCGATTAGTAGTAAGGGGTCTTTTATATGCGCCATCCCACAGACAGAATAAGACATATCATGGGATTTGATAATATTGATGTTACTGCTTTTGTCACAGTACAACAACAGCAACTACTACCACTACTTCTCCTACTACTACTACTACTGTTACTATCACTACAGCGATTACTACTACAACTACTATTGATGCTTCTGTTATTATTATTATTATTATTATTATTATGTTGTTGTTGTTGTTGGGTTTTTTAAAATCAAGTTTATTGATCCCTCACGCATGTTTTTCACAAGTTAGAAAGTACTTGTTATATAAAAATAGTAATATATTACGTCAATGATTCACTTTTTAGTACAATGTTTGGTACCAACATTTATAATGTAATCTGATTCCATAGTTTGTAAGTTTATGGCACGGCAGATGGATGTGAATAGCTTCTTGAATCTGCATGGTAAAGATTACAAGAATGACAAGAAGATGAAGTCTAAGGGGCCACACAGCTCTCCCGTCATTGTGACTTCACCCACACAACAAGTGGTGGAACAGGCTAAAGCTCAAGTCATACGCTAAAGACAACATCATCAGTTTCATTGAGATGATGGCACTACACAAAAATGTGGCATACTGTCAGAATACACTCACAGTGCTCACACCGAGGTGGATGATCTATTTTCAAGATAAATGAATGGGTCAAGTAGGTATGACCGATGCTAGCATGACACAAGACTATTTCATCCTTCCAATACTGCCTATATGAGAACTGCCACTCTCCCAAGACTGGATTGACAACATGAAGCTTGTTTGCAATCGCACCGTTGCAATAATTTTGCCAGGTAGAAAAGATAAATTGGTTAATACTACGTTTAAAATCAGTATTGGGCACACCAACCCCGGTATGAGGCAAATCCAAAGCAGACTTGGCAGCAGAATCTGCCTTTTTATTACTCCTGATGTCAACATGGCTGGGAACCCAACAAAATACAATGTCTTTATTGGCAATAGATAAAAAGGGAAATAATTGTGTGTGAAGGAAAAATTGTAACAGAAGCCACAGAATTCCCATTCCGTGGTCCGTCTGTATAAACAGGAATGTAATGGTACCTGTCTTGAATTTCCATCAAACATTGTACACAACATCATCTGTACCATCTTTGTTCAGATGTGAGTGATCAAAAATAATTTTAGGTGGTGTAATGCACCAAGGTGGTAAACCCAAATATGAAGCAGTTTCCAAAGTATCACTTAAATCAATGTTGGAAATAAAAATTAAAAAAAATGCTGAATGCAAAGACCAAATGTACGAATAGCATTTGGCATTGCATCAAACAACTTCATATATTTGTTATCAAACACTGCATTATGTGTAGGATGTTTCGGTAATGATTTAATCTTGGTGGCATACTGCAGAGAAAGCTGTGCCACGCCTAGCACCCGAACAATGTTTGTGTGCAACAACGTACAAGCTTTCTATAGGAGATGTTCTAAATGCACCAACACAACGCCTAAGTCCCTGCTTGTGTATAGGATCTAAGACTTGCATGCCAACATATATACAATGCATCCATAATCAAGTCTTGACCTCACAGGAGATCTATACAGACAGAGCATAAGCTTTCAGTCTGCTTCACATTCTGTATTACCAATAACTTTTAAAATATTGAGAGATTTTAAGCCCTTATTTTTAACATATTTAACATGGGGAATAAAAGAGAGCTTCCTATCAAATAAAGCCCTTAGAAATTTGGTCTCCTGCACAACTGGAATCAGATATTTGTCCAAAAGCAACTTTGGACCTAAGTGGAGACCTCTTTTCTGGCAGATATGCACATAAAGTGTTTTTACCTTTGAGAATCTAAAGCCATTGTCAGTTACCCATTGATCAAGTTTATATAAACAAGGCTGCAACTGACGTTCGACGATACTCGTATTGGACGATCTATAGCAAATCTGAAAATTATTGGCATGTAACGAGCAATCCACACCAGGTTTTTAAACACTGGGTGATGCTGTTAATTTTCAAAGAAAATAAAGTTACAGGCAGGATACTACACTGAGGTACACCCATCGCTTGTGTGAATTGAGAAATAAAAACAGGAAGTCGACGTCTAAGGCCCTTGTGATGGAGGTCATTTAAAATCCCACTTCGACGTGATATTATAAGTTTTCTCCAAATCAAAACACAATGAAACCAAGTGCTGATTATCGATGGAAGCTTCCTTACAAAAGGTTTCAAATCTAACAAGATGAGCAACTGTGTTTCGTCTAGATCTGAACCCACATTGCACAGTAGTAAGCAGTTGGTGGAATTCGAGAATCCAGACAAGTAAAATGCAACTTGTCAAAGCGATAGGATCCTAACTAGTAGTATGTGTTGGATCCTTACCAGGCTTGGGAATAGGAAAAATAATTGCTTCCCTCCAATTAGAAGGAAAGTCACCAGAAATCCAGATGTTATTAAAAACATTCAAAACAACCAAAGATCATTCAGGTACATGTTTCAATAACTGATAATGAATGTCATGTCCTACTGACGTACCATGGACTCTTCGAAGAGCATCCTGCAATTCCTCCATAGAGAAATACCTGTTGTATACTTCAGATGAAAAGTCCAAGGATCAAATTAAATTAAATTTATCTGTACTGAAAGCAGAAGATTAGTTATAAGATGTCTGTCAATGCATTAGCTATGTCACGATGAGAGGTGACATCCATATCACTGAAAGACAGAATAAACTGTATTACTGGATTCTTTACCTTTGATTGTACGGATCCTATTCCAGACAGAAAGAAAGAAATGTTTTATTTAACGAAGCACTGAACACATTTTATTTACAGTTATATGGTGATAGACATATGGTTATGGACCACACATATATTGAGGGAGAAAACCCGCTGTTGTCACTTTATGGGCTCCTCTTTTCGATTAGCAGCAAGAAATCTTTTATTTGCACAATCCCATAGACAATGTAGTGCATACTACAGCCTTTGACATACCAGTCGTGGTGCACTGGCCCACCATCGGGGATCGATCCCACGCCAAACAAGTGCTGTACCACAAAGCTACGTCCCACCCCTATTCCAGACAGATTTCACAGATGTTTGTGAATTCAACTTGGAGACAAAATTTCTCCAAGATGATTTTTTACTCTGTCTGATCTCTCTACGAGCCTTAGACCAAGCAATACCATAGGCATCCAGGTTATCCCCAGTAGGTTCACGTTTGAACATATCGAGCGTCCAGTTTCACTCTTTGATTGCACGTATCATTGAGCCATGGCTAATTGACACACTTTGGGACTGCTGAAGTCTTAGGAATAGTTTTATCTGCAATATCCTTCAAGATGGAAGTGAACAAAGACATGGGATCATCAGAATCGTAATGACAAATTGTTGCAGTCGAGTGCTGGACAGATGACGAAACTGACGCCAATTTGCCTTCGCCAACTTCCACCTTTGAACCATTTCAAGTGACAGATGTCCATCATTCTCCAAAATAATGGGAAACAGGTCACTACCACAAAGGTCTGAACCAACTTTCCAGGCGAAATCAGCAAAACATGAAGGACTACAACGGCTTAACTCTATTGAAGTGAAAGAACCACTTGCAGAATGAAAATTTATATGAGTTTTATCATTGAATAAAAGTAAATCATATCTGAGAATTACGTCTTCCAACTGTTTACCACAAATATTGAAATCTTCACATTCCTTCAAAATGTGGTGACCATTAAAATGTTTTTGAATTAAGACTCAATTCATCAAAATTGGGCCTATGACTGAATTAGTACGGAAATTATCATAACTTTTTCCTTTGTATGTGGTGAGTTGGTGATTGGGGTGGTACCTTGTTTGATCTTCAAATGTCCCGACCAACCTTCCTTATTTTTACTCCTAAATTTTTATATTGATGTTGATCATCACTTTAGATTTGCCTTTACCATAGTTTGACACCCAATAGCCTATGTATTTTTCGTGCTTGGTTGTTGTTAAACATTCGTTCATTCATTCATTCATGACGTCAGCGATTTCATCACCTTGCATCATCCACTACTGCGCTGTTTGTCGGCCATCTTGGATGATCCAATGGTGAACTCGATATACCCTATAGACCAGGTATTGCTACTACTGATTACACTTAGTGAGCTAAATAAAGTTTGAAGCCATTTTAATAGTACTCGTACTATATCACCAACTACTGATACTGCAACAAAACGACAATTACTACTACTACTACTACTGCTGCTGCTGCTGCTGCTGCTGCTGCTGCTGCTACTGCTGCTACTACTACTACAAACATGCACTACCATCACCACCATCGCTACCACTATTACCACCATCACTACCACAGCCACTACTACTACTATTAGTAATATTATTATTAATATTACTACCACTGCTACTAATACTACTACTTCTAAACTACTAATACCATTACTATTAGTAGTACTACTACCACTACTACATCTTCTTCCTCTAAATAATTTAAGCAATATTTTCTGTAAAATGCTTACAGTTCCTTGCTTGAAAACTTATTGTAGTGAACACATTCGTGTGCGCATTCAGACGTGCCTTTGTTGCCACAAGCTCTACAAAGGTTTTTGTCATCTTCTCTGGAACACGCTGTAAAGTGGCAATCCTCCTACAGACGTATTTGGAACCATAGTATATCGATCTTAACACCAGATCTCCGTAAACAAAGAATCTAACATATTTTTCTAATTCTTTATCAACACATCATGTCCCAGCGTGTTTGTTTTTGTTTGTTTTGTTTGCATTTTGTTTTGTTTTTCTAGAAGCAAACGACGACAATCTAGGTTATCTTCCATGAGAGGGCGAAAGTCCTCAAAGAGTCCGAGTCATCAATCCTTGAAATCCTTGAAATCTTTGAAGTCCTCAAAGAGTCATAAAGCCAAGTCCTTAGAAGGACAGCATCTTAAATCCCCGGAGTGACGCTGACACAAATCCTCGGAAGAACAGTGAAAAATAGATACTGTCCTCATGTATCAATCACATGTTAGTCTATTCATTATCTGATGAGGTTGTGTAATGCAAATATAATCGAGAGGTGTAAATAAAGTTTAAAGAAGGAATGACCTTTACCATTAGATATATTTTATGATGAAAAGTTTCACTTGTTAAATCGTTTGGAGAACATGTGATTGCAGTTTGTTTTAGCAGTGACTATATTACGATATCTTATGCTTTTTTAATTCCTGCGAAGTGAATTTTGCTCTTTTATAATTGCTTTTTGTGAATGCTGATTGGACATTTTGTTCTAACTACTAGGCACATATAGTGTTCATGTGTTGCTCACAGATATCGAGGAATTAGCGATATCTTCTCCACCAGCACTCCCGCACCTCGTAACAAAATATAACAATAAAGAAAATTAAAAAGTATGGAATAATACAGTGGCTATACGCATGTCTTAACGTATCATCGTTTTGTTAAAAAAAAGAAACTGGTTTTGAAATAATACAACGGTACATCACACGCCAATTTCAAATGTTCAACATGAGAAAGAACGACATAGAATTGGGTTTTTTTTTAAACGTAATCTTGGACTGTCGTCATGCTCGTATCAAATTGACCAAGGTATTTTAGTAAAGAGTAATCATTTGCAAACATTCTGCCAATCAATAAAATAATTTGTTTTAGTCCTTTATAACTGATACATGGAAAGGTTGAGCCCATATCAGTACATTGCCAAAACAAGTTCAGGTTAAATTAGGTTTTGAAGCGCTAATTTCAAAGTGCTGTAATATATATATATATATATATATATATATATATATACATGGGATTTTTTGTTCATGCTACACTGTGTGGTGTACTGATTTTGAAAAAATTTAAACATTTTTTCCTCTACTTTTTCTCGTAAATTTGTTTTTGTAAATAGGTTAATATGTGTATCGAGAAATATCATCCTCTAGTTAAAGTCTGGTTATGGAATAATACAACGGTACAGGTGATACGTGTACCTGGAAGTATCATCCTCTAGTTATCGTCTGGTTATAGAATAATACAACGGTACAGGTGATATGTGTACCTGGACGTATCTTCCACTAGTTAAAGTGTGGTTATGGAATAATACAACGGTACAGGTGATACATGTTCCTGGACGTATCATCCCATTAGTCTGGTTATGGAATAATACAACGGTACAGATGATACGTTTATCACTTTGACAGATTTCACAAATACGAAATTGGATTCAACAAATTTTACATTGTATTTAATATAAAATAATTATATGAACATATAAATATTAATTGTTGGAATCGTGATGTTACTTTCTTTCTGAAAGCAGTTAGGCTGTTCGATCCTAAAAGGGAAGTACTACTTGAGAAAGAGAAATCAAGCTTCGAAACAATCCCTGGCTTGACAGATGTTCCTATTGCAGAATTTGCGTTATACACTACTGTCCTTGAACCTCAAGCTGGAGAAGCCAAGATAGAATCGACCTTTTTTGAGGGTCTGTGATTGATCAGATTGCAAACCTCGCCAGACTGGCACATCGGTATGCAAATGCCGTAACCAATTCAGCAGATGCTAAACGGAGTGTCTCTTTATATAATTTGGAGAGGAAACCCGCTACGTTTTTCCATTAGTAGCTAATGATCTTTTATATACACCACCCCATGCTCAGACAGAATAGCACATACCACATTGACGTACCAGTCGTGGTGCACTGGCTGCTATGAGGGGTACGACCCCAAACCGACCGCGCATCAAGCGAACGCTGTACTACCACTGGGCTATATGACCAGCCGCAAATTAACGTTATACATGTAGTTAATTAATCTTGTCATGAATTATCCTCTTTACCAAAATGAAGAAAACATAATAATTAATATTATAGTGACCTAAGACTGAATTGCATTTAATTAATATATTGCAACTATTATTAAAAAACACAAATACACGAACATATAAATGTTTTGTTTTTTTAAACATTATTATATAATAATAGTATTATTAATCAAGGCACATTCTCTTACAATCTAATAATTCCTTGGTAAAAGACATCTACGACTGGTACCTAGGCTACTTCGGTTACAAAATGTCATAAAAATAGAAGACGTGAATGGCTAAAGGCTCATTTTCAAAAGCAATACACGTCTACAGATTTAAAAGAACTGTATTACGTTCAGGCCGTTACACAACATCGGTAACTCGGACATCATGTTCCACTATCGACTCGCGACGAGATCAAAGATACTAAATAACTGTGTGTACTGCCAAAGTGCTACGGCATCTGTGATTATGTAATGTTGTAAAGAAGTGTTTTCAGGTGTCGGAAGCACGTTTGTTCCCAATTTTCGGTGTTGGTGTCGGAAGGTGTGAATTCCGGTGCAACAAACAGGATAATATTGATGTACGTTTGTTCCTGACAATTTGTGGTCAGATGGTGTAAATGTCGTAGTAACGACGGTCTCTGTAACGAGGTCTGACTGCGTTTGTGTGGGTGTGTGTGGTGTGTGGTGTGTGTGTGTATGTATGTGTGGTGTGTGTATGTGTGTGTGTGTATGTACACACACACACAGACACACACATATATATATACTAAAAGGCAAACATTATTGTGACACAAAAGAAAAGACAAAGATAATTGATGAGACGTTTTTACTGCCGTGTATGAAACGTTATAACTTGGAAGGAGAAATGTCCGAAAGTATGGAAACGAGCAATAGTCCATGAAAAGGGCGCACCTGCCATCTGCAAATGAGCCACATCACTAGACGGGGTCCAGAGTGAGTAGCGAATGTGTCCACCTTCAGCATTGATACAGGCCTGGCACTGTCGTCTCATTGAGGCCACTAAATGCTGGAGAAGGTGCCTGGGAATGCCATTCTAGATCTGAGGAAGGATCAGCCGGAGTTCCTGCAGTGTTGTCTTGGCGAGGGGTTGTCACGGGTTGTCGGCCGCTACGGGGACGGTCCCTGACCTGATTGTTTTGTTGATATCCTTGCCATAAATGCCATATGGTGTTTCTGTGGACGTTGAATTGATGTGCGATGTCCCAGATTCAAGCACCCGTATGACTCGCCATGTGTCATTTTCACTGAGGCGTGGCATGACGAAATTCCATCAAACAGTTCACTAGTGGTATTTTTATGACTTCTGAAATCTTATTTACAGATTGATTTCGCCAAGTTTCTAACGCATAGTTCTTAATTACTTCGGCATAAACGCTGGCATTCATTTAAGAGTTATGTCCTTGTTTTGACAGCGACCGCCATGTTTACTACCTGACCTTTAGGGTCGGGTCAAGGCAGCGTTAAGCAAAATGGTTATAAATAGAATTTATCAAATTTGACCAGCATTAGACGTATTCGAACGATACAATGATACGAAATAACTTTAGATTTAATATCAGTGATGAATTAGAAACTTCGTGTAATTTATCAGACTTACTTTTATCGTTGAGGTTGTATTGTCGTCAACTGTAGAAATGTAAATTTTTCTGTTACTGTTAGTTCAGTAACAGCGTTGCTTTAAAAAAACTCTTGTGATTAATGCAAACTATTAAGCAACACGGATAGCAAAATGTATTATAGTTTGAATGTTAACCCATTTTTTGCTGCACTTGCAGTTGTTAATTTAAAAAAAAACATTTTAAATATTGATGATGTTTTGACATGGGACGGACCAGAATGAAATGTTAAAGGGACATTCCTGAGTTTGCTGCAATTATTTAAGATGTTATCGACTAACATAGACTTTTTAACGATTGTAATTACATATCAAATATATCTTTCTGCATACAATATTAGTGGCTGTATTTTAAACGTGTTTCTGATCGTTCTATTATTTGTACAAGGTTAAATTGTATATTGTTTCCTAAAATATTTTGTTTTTCGTACGTATGAAATTATTTGAAGACAAAATCCAGTTTGAGCTTCTTACACATATTAAGACGACCAGAAACACATTAAATATACAGACACTGATATACTAAACACGAAAATATATTTAATATGTAACTTTAATCGTAGAAATATTTTAGTAGTCGAAAACATCTTACAATACAGCAAACTCAGGAATGTCCCTTTAAAACTGTGCGTCAGAGTTGTTAATGATAAATTTTTCAAATGTTAAAAAAAAAAACCTTAGTTAACAGGAAGGCAGCCGATGAGCTAAAAATATTTTAAGATTCCTTGTATAAAAATACAACTATTTCAGCTCGACTGCCTCCTGGACTATTGCATTTACTATTTATAATTTATTATTTTCATTCGTTTTGTACTTATCGTTAGTATATTATCGACTGGTGGCAGTGCAGATTGCAGCATCAGAACTTATTAAATTGGGCGGTAGTTGGTGAGATAAAAAAAACCCATACTGTTAGATTTCTGATATATAACTACCATTTTTCCCGTCCAACTGCCTTCTGAGATATTGCAGTTTGCTATTGTAATTTCTGATTTCTGATCCCTTTTTGAGTTCAATCGTCATCTGTGTTTTTCTTAAATTATCATTGGTCAGATGACGCCACGTGGTATAGTAAATTTAGTATAAAAGCAAGTGACGTCAGATTGATGACACTGTTTTCACCCGTGACAGAGTCAGTTGGCTAAATTTATACATCAACAACAACAAATTTATGAAATAAAGATATCCCTAATTTGTGTTCACATTTAATGGTACATAATAGAAGCAAATATAATTTATTATTTTTAAAGATGAGAGTAATTACAAATTATTGTTATTATTATTTACAAAAGAAAAGCCCATTCATTTAAATGATCCAAGATAATTTAATTTATTTATTTACATCTGCTGTGGCTCACTTATCAAAGAGGGATCTACTTCAATAGAATGAGAACTGTATTTTTTTTATCATGACAACACAGACGATATTTGAATAAAATATGTTCTTTATTATTTACAAAAACTGCATTGTTGATTTATTGAATCACTTTATATAATGAGAGAAGAAGAATCCGCTAAGGCTGTCACAATGTATACCACGTGACCGTGAAGCAGTCGTGAGGTATGTCCTTGCGCAAAATAAATGAGTGAATAAAGAGGCAGAGAAAACAACGTATGTCAAGTTCTGTATTTATTACATACCTTCTTATATGTTTTACAAAAATATTTTTTAATTTAATGTCGAAAGGTATGACATAACTGCATGTTCTTAAATCAATGATATACTCTGCTGCAATCTGTAAATTTCGAATAAGATGTGACGTAATTTATAAATAATATATGACATAAATAAATATTTGTGAAAAAAAAAAACATTTGACATAAGGGTCAAAAAGGCGCTAATTCCAATAAGAATAAAAACAATAATAATAATAAAATTAAAAACAAAAACAAAAAAAACAAAAACAGGAAGTTCCCGATAAAAAGAAGTCCCGATACAAGATAAATTTATCACACGGTCTTTATCAATATAGTAAGATTGAATAGGTATAGAATTCATTTGAAGAAGAAAAAAAGAATCACTGCATTAAGAGTGTAATGATTGTTTGTAATCCAATCTAAATCTATCTCTCATTCCAAATAGAAAATCTATCCGGACATATATTCACATTTCTCAGAACAGAAAAGAACAGAACAGAACTTGATTCACTCAGAATACCAAACGGTGTTACATTGAGGTGTTTACAAATATATATATATATATATATATATATATATATATATATATATATATATATTATATATATATATATATATATATATATATATATATATATATATATTGGTTGTTAATCTTTGGTGCAACTGTGGGAGCTGGATTAATACGGAGAAAAGAAGACGAAGAAAACATTCCATATTCGGAACAGAATGATCATTAGCGTACGGGTTCCCATTATGTTTTTATAGGGAAGGAAGGAAGGAAATGTTTTATTTAATGACGCATTCAACACATTTTATTTACGGTTATATGGCGTCAGACATATGGTTAAGGACCACACAGATATTGAGAGTGGAAACCCGCTGTCGCCACTTCATGGGCTACTCTTTTCGATTAGCAGCAAGGGATCTTTTATATGCACCGTCCCACAGACAGGATAGTTCATACCACGGCCTTTGTTACACCAGTTGTGGAACACTGGTTGGAACGAGAAATCGCCCAATAAGTCTACCCACGGGGATCGATCCTTGACCGACCGCGCATCAAGCGAACGCTTTACCACTGGGCTACGTCCCGCCCCACTTTTTATAGGTTGGCAGAATGTTTCCCAGAATTGAACCTAAAATCCAGAATCTGGATAACAGCATTTATTTATATCAGCATTACAATCAATCAGCTACATGTACATAATTTGTTTTGTTTAACGACACCACTGGAGCACATCCATTAATTAATCATCGGCTATTGGATGTCAAACATTTGGTAATTCTCACTCGTAGTCATCAGAGGAAACCCGCTAAGTTTTTTCTAATGCAGCAAGGGATCTTTTATATGCACTTTCCCACAGACAGGAAAACACATACCACGGCTTTTGTCCAGTTGTTGTACAATGGTTGGAACGAGAATGACGGGGTTGAAAATTAGAAGTCACCCGTGGCGACCCTTATAGGTTAAGGACGACTAATAATTTTATGAAGGTAGTCCGTTGGGCGACCATCGATTTTAGAGTCTGGCGAGTATGGTACTAGTAGTATATTTTTTACGTAACGGGGACAAGAAGGGAATACAATGGAAACGCCTCCAATACAATGGATATGCACCTCCGGAACAATGGCTCCATGCCTCCGGAACAATGGCGACATCACCTATTGTTCGCATATAGTACAATGGAGACGTCTCCTATTGTTCGTCTGAGCACAATGGCGATGTCACGGATTGTTGACATTAGTACAATAGAAATGCACCTATTGTGTTGAGAGGATGACTGGCATTTTTCAAATTTTGGCGGGAATGACCTGGGTGGGTTTTTAGGTGCGATGGGGTCGCTTCAAAAGTACGTTTTGAAGCCATTGAAATGGTTTTTTCACTGGATGTATTTATAAACGTGTTGTAACACGTCTTTTGTTTACGTTATTTGAATCGAGGGTGAAAGGTTGTATTTATAAATGTGTTCTTTTATCCAATCATAATCATCCATTTTAACGAATGCGTTTGAATGTGTCCAATCATAATAATCCTTTGTAACAATACGTTTGAATTTATCTTATAAGTTAAAGAAAAGTATAATTATTAGTAGTATTTAGAACGATTGCATTCAAAGATGAGCACTAACGATAAGAGACATGCTATCTATTTTAGTTGGAAATACGTGTTACGTTCGGAATGTAGTCTTGATGAAACTATAGTGAAAAAATCGAATCTCTGGTTTAAGAAACGTAATGAATGTGTGATGGATGCCAAGCGTTTCCTTCTGCGATTTAACAACCAGTACCAAGCTAATAATAATCAGGAAAATACGTCCAACTCGTTTCCTGGTGGATGAAGTAGATGCAGTTGAAAACAGAAAATCATTGGAAAATTTGTTAACCCTGAGTTACGCGTTTGAAGTATGTAAACTGATTCAACGTCTGTGTAAAGAAATGTGTATGGGATGCATGTTCGACGAGGAGAGAACTCACACCTGTAAAACACTGTCCCACGAGGATATGCTCGAACAATACTACACGACTGCTTGGGTTGAACTGAATGAAGATGACGTCATTGGCAGGTGGAAACATCTCGTGTGTGCAGATCCCGTTTTATTAAACACTCCTGGATTTGTTTTGTGTCAATATCAATGTAAAGACTATTTGGATATTAACGTTAAAACTGTAGAATGGATGGACACTTTAAAGCACCAAGTACTTAAAATTCTGCGTTTGGAAGATCGACTTGTAAACTGAATATGTATACGGCTGAAATTAAGCTTATATACTACAATTGTTTAGTTATAAATTAACGTTAAATATACTACGCTACTTCAGTTCAGTCATGGCACCCAAAGCGAAAACAAAGGGTTTCAACGAAACTGAAAAGAATGTACTTGAAAAGTATTACAGTAAACCTAGAGGTGCTGGGGCGTTCTACGGTCCGAAGAAGTTTCACAGCGCTTTGAAAAGACGTGGTTTGAAAACATACAAGTTAAGAACAGTAACACAATGGTTGAACGACAAAGATGCATACAGTTTGCACAAACCAGTGAGCCGTTCATTCAGACGTCTCCGTGTTCGTGTTAACAAAAAGGATGAGATGTTTGATATGGATCTGATGGATGTTAGTCGACATTCAAAAGTTAACAATGGAATTAGGTACCTGCTTATAGTTATTGACATTTTGTCAAGATATGCGTGGGCCATACCACTAGTTAACAAAAAACCGGAAACGGTATTAGAAGGATTCAAAACTGTTTTAAAAGATGGTCGAATTCCCAAAAAAGTTCGGGTTGACAAAGGTACCGAGTTCGCTGGATTATTCAAGCAGTTTCTTTTAAAAGAAAACATTAAACTGATTGTCACGCAGAATGAAGATATTAAAAGTAACTTCGCAGAGCGATTTATCAGGACCATTCGGTCACTTCTCGCTAGGTATACGACTTACAACAATACACAAAAATACATAGACGTTTTAGAAGATCTAGTACACAATTATAACAATACAGTACACTCGTCCCTGGGACAGTGGGCACCGGCTGATGTAAATAAAGCAAACGAAATTAAAGTGTGGAGTCATCAGTATGTTGAACCCATGGTTAAGAAACTTAAAGTAAAGAAACCATTAGCAAAATTTGTATTTAAAGTGGGTGATTTAACAAGAATCAGCTATTTGCGTAAATCATTCACTAAGGAGCAGGACTTGAGGTGGACAGAAGAGTTGTTTAAAATACATTCTAGAAGTAGACGACAAGGTATTCCAATCTACAGACTGAGAGATTTTCACGACGAAGTACTGAAAGGTATATTTTATACGAGCGAACTACAGAAAGTGAATAAAAATCAAGACATTCTGTGGAAAATCGAAAAAGTGTTAAAAAAGAAGAAGGAAAAGGGAAAAGTGTACTATTTGGTTCGGTGGTTAGGATGGCCACCTAGCTTCGATTCGTACGTAGAAGAAGGAGAACTGAAAACTGCGTGAGTCATGGAGAAGTACATTATATTGAAGAGCACGGATTCAAAAGCAGTTTTTCCCGATAACAACCCCTATCATTTCCGTGTGAAATTAAACCAGAGACTAGCGTTTGAAGGTGTATGGATTGTGTCTCTTGTAGATTTGAATTTTGGGAAAACTGATATTCATAGTATGAACGATTTACAAAGTGAACGTGTTGTGTAATTTGTGTGACAGCAGTCTAGTAGGTGATAGTTTTGTACCTTTACTGAGACGTGTTGATTTACGAGACGGTCCACGGTATGAGTTTAATACATTGTGGAACATTCCTGTTGTAGTGAAAGAGATTTCCTATATTGAAATACATATAAAGGACACATCCACCACTCCAGTCTCATTTATCAAAGAGAACACGAGTGTGACACTACTGTTACGACGTTATCCATTTTTAGAGTAAATTATTATGGATCGAAAACTTTATGTTCCGGATGTAAATAAATGGTTAAAGTATTTCGATAAAGAAACAAAGAATGTTGTTCGGTCAAATAAGCAAGTAGGATCAGGAGTTGGTAATTATAAAAACAAGTGGTTTTCTTACATGATTCCAATGATACCGAGACATGTCAACAGTGACGTGAACAACAAAAAACCTAAAATAGAAGTGACGTCACAAACACAAGACGTGGTAGAAAGGGCCGAAGCTGAACAGGAACGTACCAGGGCTATAAAACGTAAATCTGGCGAGCGAATCGTCAGAAGCAAAAAAGTCAGACGAACGACACAGCAGAAAAAACGAGCTCCCGCATCGAAGTACAAATCAGCTATTAGTGAAAAAGATATATTTGTATAAATAGATAAATAAAATTCATGCTATGTCGTTGCTTACAGACAAAGACTTTGTGGAAGGTTTACCTAATGCATTGGACCTGTTTACTATGCCCCCATACCAAACGAGCGTGTTTCAACATTACTACGTAGACGTCAGACCTGTTAGTCAAATTACAGATTCGTCACCAGTAGAATTTCAAATTGCAAACAGTGGAAGCCACTACGTGGATTTGAAACATAGTCGTTTACATGTCAAGCTAAAGGTCAGTCATTCCGATGGAACGGATCTAGGTAAAGATGAACACGTGGCACCAGTAAATCTATTCATGCAAGCCCTGTGGTCACAAGTCGCCGTATATCTACAAGGTCAGCTGGTGAGTTCGGCCAACAATCACTATCCCTACAAAGCATATATTCAAACTTTACTGAATTACGGAGCAGAGGCCAAACAATCGCAACTTCAGTCCCAATTGTTCTACAAGGACACTGGTGAAGTACAAGCGGACATCGAAAGCACCGATCCCATTAATGGAACTAATTCTGGACTGGCCGATCGAGGTCCGCTCATCGCTGAAAGTAAAATCCTTACTATGGAAGGACCTCTGTGTGAAGATATTTTTTAACATGGGAAGATATTTAGTAAATGGAGTGGATATGACAGTTAAGCTATTTCGAAGCTCCATACCTTTTTGTTTAATGTCTGGAAAATCGGGGCAAGAATACAAGATCGTTTTACAAGATATTTACTTCAAGATATGTAAATTAAAAATGAACAGTGCTCTAATCTTAACGCACAACAAGCTGTTTGAAAAGTCTAACGCCTTGTACCCGTTCACTAAAACCGAAGTCAAATTGAGTAGTATTCCATCAACACAACAAAGCTACGTGTGGGACAGTGTGTACCAGTGGCAGTGTCCAGGTAAACTGATTGTTGGATTTGTCGACGGTGACGGTGTGAGTGGATCATACACAAAGAACCCGTTTAACTTCCAGAGTTCATTCGTGAAAACGGTGGGTTTATATTTGGATGGAGTCAGTGTGCCCGGTCGACCCGTCGAAGCAGATGACGTCAGTGCATACGTGAATTTATTCGAAGGTGTTAATAGCTGGAACCTGGATTGTGGAAATTATATTGAAAGAACTGAATTTTCTTTGGGAAATGGCCTGTTTGTGTTCAACCTTGAACCCGTTTTAGTGGACTCTGATTATTTAAGTTTATTAAAGAACGGTAATTTACGGTTAGAAGTGCAGTTTAAATCTGCATTGACAAAGACTGTCAGTTGCATAGTGTATGGTGAATTCCCCAGCTTGATTGAAATCGATCAGACCAGGAACGTGTTTGTTAAATAAAATCATGAATGGTATACAAATGCAATGTGCGATCAATTGTGACCCAGATCTGCGTTCACGTATTGTCGGTGTTTACTCGAGCGATACACTACCACGCTTGAAATGGGGGAGACCCTGGGGGTGTATTGTAAACACGGACCCATCTCACCTTCCCGGCAAACACTGGGTGGCGTTCTATTTTAACAAAGACAAAGCGGAGTTTTTCGATAGTTTCGGGAAACCACCCGAGCATTACAATATAATGTTTGTAGAATATTTAAGGAAACATTATACATCTTATGTTTACAATAGCAAATCCCTTCAAAGGATAAATAGCAGAATGTGTGGATTTTATTGTTTGTATTACCTGCTACAGAAATGTAAAACTGAACTGATAATGAACGAAATTGTGAATCAGTTCAGTGAAGATAAATTACAGAATGATGTATTTGTATGCAGTTTTATATGTAAATACTTTAGATACTGTACGCAATCGTGTATTCCATGTAACTCACTAAATATTGTAAACTATAAATAATACAGCAAATATGTATTATGCTGTAAATTATTAATAAATTGATGTGAAAAATGTGTACGTTGTCAAGTTATTATGTTTCTGTGTTGTGAGGCCTTACCATTATCAAGGGGTGTTTACTCCAGTGTTATTACAGTTGTTTACTCGAAAGCAGAGAAGTAGTAATTCCAAAATAAACACTTTTCTGAATAGGTATCCGAACAAAACACCATCACAAGTCAGTATTCCAAACCACATTTCTGAACAGGTATCCTAAAACGCATTACTGAACAGATATCCTAAAACACATTACTGAATGGGTATTCCAAACCACATTACTGTACGCAATCATGTATTCCATGCGACTCACTACATATTGATGCGAAAAATATGTACGTTGTCATGTTATTACTATGTTTCTATGTTGTGAGACATTACCATTATCAAGGGGTGTTTACTCAGGTATTTTATTATAAATGTTTACTCGAAAGCAGAGACGTAATAATTCCAAAATAAACACTTTTCTGAATAGGTATCCGAACAAAACACCATCACAAGTCAGTATTCTAAAACACATTTCTGAACAGGTATCCTAAAACACATTACTGAACAGATATCCCTAAAACACATTAGTGAAAGGGTATTCCAAAACACATTACTGAATGGGTATTCCAAAACACATTACTGAATTCCAAACACTTTGAATTTAGCTATCCAAAGCACATCATTTTTACATTCTACATTAATATGGGGTTTGTACCAAAAATATAATTTGTTTTGTTATTTATTTCCTCTTTTTAAAACAAATATACTGAACAGCACATTAAACGCACCAGTATTCTCATTGCTATAAAATAGTTTACTGATAAGTACAATACGTTAATTTCAAAATAGTTTACTGTTAAGTACAATACGTTAATTTCAAAATAACGTAGGTTGCACCACTGATGATTTCCCTTTGCTGTTCATTATATTTATGCAGTGAGCTTTTGTCTCAAAGTAACACATATATTTCCGTTCGTCTGTTTTAAGCTGTTTTGTTTTTTGTTTTTGTTTTTTTTACACAAAAACCCAACCTCCTATATGATCGCCGTGCTTTGCTACTAACAGTTTGCCAGGAGATTCAAAATGATTGCAATGTCATGGTGTGACCGCAGTGTAATCTCTACTCTGTACACATAGCAGAATGTTTACATTAACACCTAGCCTCCTTTATGATCGCCATACTGTGCTAATAAACAGTTTCGACAATTATTGTGGTGACATGGTGTGACCGCTACTGATTAAATATCCTATCAGGTAACACAAATATTCGGTCAGACATGACTGTTTGAAAGCGGTCAGTCGCTTACATTACAATTTTTGTTTTCATATCCACAAGTGAACGTGCAAGCAATTCATATTACGAAAATATACTTCTTATAGCTGGACTTTCTATTTGTTTGCCATATACAAGCATGAATACATAGCTCATTTGGGTGTATATTCGCTTGAGGTGCTTGCGTTGCTCGGTGGATCCATTTAGCTGATTGCGGTTACTCCGTCCCAACCAGTAAATCACAACTGGTATATCAAAGGCTTTGACATACACGTGCTTTACTGTTTGTGAGAACCTACATCTAAAAGATCCAGTGTTGCTAATGGAAAACAATGGTTAATAATTAATAAACCAATGTTCTCTAGTGGTGTTGTTAGAATATATATATATATATATACACACACACACACACAAAATCGTAAGTCCACCACAACTTTGTTTCCCAGTTATCCTTTTTAAATGTACTTATTTCCACTACTCTTAGTATCTGTATTCAATGACAAAATAACAATTCATTCAATATCATGAACAAATGTACTTTATTGGATTAGTAGTACATACAATTTATTACATTTGTAAAATAAACAACAGCGAAAAATACATGTTACATCTAATTCTGTGCATTTACAAACGTTCACTTCGGTCATATGTTTTAAAGGAATTTCTTCCCGGGTGGACCAAGGTCTGCCTGTCTCTTCAGAAACAAAACAACTGGTTTCTTCTTTCCATTCTTTACCATTACCGAATTTGACTTGATTATGTGAATGAGTTTTGGTCGCTTCCTATTGACAACCATGCTGTTTTTAATGTCCGGACTGGCCAATGGTCTATGTAACTGTGAACATAAAAATGTATAGAATAAACTTAAGTATGCTATTCCGGTTCACTCATTTCAGAAAGATCTGAATGATTAGATTCCGACTCGCTTTCTTCTTCTTCTGTCAGGTCTACATGTGGTATAATGTCTTTCATGATGGGTTTCAACAGTAGCTTGATCTTGTCCTTTATCACTGTGTGATCTGTGTTAGGATCTGTTTTGTTTAAACTATCGAATATAAATCGAAACAAAGGTGCTTTTGAAAAATACTTTGTAAATTCAATGATAACAATCAGTGTTTTGACTAATTCATGTTCCCACAGTCGCGCTAGTTTTCTCTCTATCCACTATTGTGTCTTTCCTTGCTGTTGATATTTCTTACGTCTGAGTTTCATGTCTTCTAGATGGTTTGCACGAACACGACCCCACACACGTTGTAAGCCGATATTCTGCCATTCTATAGTCAGATCATGATCTCGTTTATCAAACATGTGTTTTCTGTCACCTTTCTGCGAGTTAAAAATGTCATGACTGTTGGTGTCTTCATCATGGTATTTGGTGCGTTTTCGGGGTTGTACCAATTCGTTCTCAGGACACCACGTTTTAATATGGCGTTGTAAGTCAGTCATATTACCAAACAAAATGCCACAATCGGTACAAGCAGTAGCCATAATAAATGAACCTGTTTCGTCACTGGATTCGCCCAAGTCTTCGTCAGTATATTCCTCTTGTCCCAAATTGCTACCGGTTTCAGAAAATGATTTAACAGTGTCTACGGCTCGGGTATCTGAAGGAATCTGACTGTCGGGCGGCGAAGAAACGTCTTTTAAAGTATTACTGTAATGCTTAATTCCGTGGTCTGTGGGTTGAGTGGACTGCAGTTGTTGGATCCGTGCTGGAATGTCTAAAATATTGGGTTTAAGTCTGTTATTCTCGTGAGTTGATGGTCGCAAATCGATCGTGAGATTGCCGTAAGGTTTCTGAACAGCAGTCTCATAAACTGACATAAAACGATCACTATTACTGGGGTAAATTCTTCTCGCAAACAAGTTCACTTGCTGTCTGTCAATGGGTGAATTGAACAAAGTCACGTAGTGAGAGTTGAGAGCAATATCACGTCACTCCTTGCCTCTTGGAAACAAGTTTTGTAACAGAAGAAAATTAGTTACATTCTTGTGATGTGAAGTTCTTGTAAATAACTGAGAGATGCGTTTGTCATCCTTGGCCTCGGTCATATGATCATCCAGAATTAAAACATTGTTGTTGCGTGCATTAAAGAAATTGTCGTCCTGTAAGTTGTAGGGGATACCTTTCTCAAACTGCACTTGGGGCATTCTTTCACGAATAGTGTTGTAAAGCGGCTGCCACTCTGTGTAACACCATATGATGTTGTTAGGTGTCGGCTTGATGAGTCCTTTTTGGAGTATTTGATACATAAACATAGTTTTCCCACATCCACTTGGGCCCACAAAAACAGCATTAGACGGGATAGTAAATTTGAAAGGCTCCCCATATTGTTCAGCTGGTAATCCTGAAGTTGCTAACTGTGTCGCTGACAAAGACCTTTGAGGAGGAGGAGGAGGAGGAGGAGGAGGAGGAGGAGTATATGGGGGTAATTGAGGAGGAGGTGGAGGAGGGGTGTCTGGCCGGTGCATCTGTCTCCGGTGCCTTTGCATATTATCATGTCTGGAAAAACTGTTCCCACACTCAGGGCATGATGTTGATCCCATGCTGAATTTTGTTCAACTGAAGCCTGAACATATTTAATCCACTTCCATCAACGCCTTGGATTGTGCGAGTGATGCGTGAATCAACAGAGCCCGTCTCGGTTTGAAAAGTTTCAAGTAACTCAAAATTTCATTAATTAAGTCTGTCATAATTCACAACGCAAGCAGATCTCCTTACTATGAAATAGTACGGGCCACCCCAGCAGTCTGGAATGTCGACACCACGTGCGACACGTTTGAGTGACTCAATAGCTTCAGACTTGCTTTTATACCACTGCGAACCCTCCGATAACACTCGCTCCGATTCACCACGGGGGTACGCCACAATGATCCAAGAGTACTGTTTGCTCATCTCAAATGCATTTACACAAATGAAGATTATTATATGCAACAGGCACCTTTATACTAGCTGCTGGGTGTAAATACATCCGCCCAGTACCTCGCCTATCTATATAATCCTATCTGCTCTGGTTTAAAAACTCTTTTTTTTTTGTAAACTATTATGAACACACACACACACACACACACACACACACACACACACACACGCACACACACACACACACATATATATATATATATATATATATATATATATATATATATATATATATATATATATATATATATATATACTAAATTTTTAGTATTCACTAATAACTCATTACTCGGAGTTTCAGGCTCCTCGCCTTCATCAGATGAGTGTTTATAATTGTGACAGTTAAGGTGACGTGACGCTGTGTGTACGCGGCGGTGCGCTCCTGACGTCATGGCACGTCAGTCGTGAGACTCTCGGCTTGTTGCTGTGGCGGCATTTTGATATGAGTTCTGTCCTTTTGTTGAGTAGCTTGTCTCCTTTTTCAAATAGTTTTGAGAGCTTCTCCTCGATGCACAGGTTGCATTGTCCCGAGCTGCGTTTCCGTGTGTCCGATTTCCTGACGATTTCCCAATTGATGTGATAGGCGGTTTTTTTTCGTTTGAGTTCCCAGATGTATTTTGACAGTTCTGTCTCTTTTTCATAGCGTTCATATTTGAAAGATTTAGTGTGGTTGTTAAACCTCTCCTTGAATGTACCTCCAGCAAGACCTATGTATGATCTGACAGTCTTACCAGATGCCACGTTTGCCCGGTATACGAGGGAGCTAGTTTGGCAGTTGCCGTTCAGGGGGCATTCGTTCTTCTGTCTGCAGTTACAAGACTTTTTTTGTGCGGGATCGGTTGAGCTCTGGGTGATTTTCGTGTTGTGGCTTTTGATTATTGCTCCGAAGTTTTTCATGCAGCTGTAGCTGATTTTCAGGTTGTTTCTGTTGAACAATGTGTGGTACTTGTGATTACTTGGGAAATGCTTGGATATCAATTTGATGAACACGCTACCGACGTTTGTCTTCACATTCTTGCTGAATGGGGGGTTGAACCATGTGATTTTTCTGGGTCTTTTCCTTTTCTTTGTGTCTGGTTGTTCTCTATGTTTAGGCGGGTCGTATTGGATGTTTACTGTGTAGCCACTTGCCCTCAGCGCTTTGTTGTACCCTAGTGCAGCTTCCGCGAAGTAGTCTTCATGGGAAGACAGAAGGGAAATTCGTTTGCCGATTGATTTTGGTATTTGCTTCGTGATTGCGGGTGGGTGGTTTGAGCTGACGTTGATGTAAACGGGTTCGTTGTTGGGTTTCCTGTAGGGTTTGTGGGAGTCAGTTTCAAGGTTCAGGGTGGTGTCCAGATAGTTGACTATTTTCAGGTTGGTCTGGATGGTGATCTTTAGGCCAAGATCTTTGAATATTTTGATGAGCATTTTCCTCATTCTGTCTGCTTGGCTTCCTGAACTTCTGCGTAGAACTGCTAGACCGTCATCTCTGTACACTAGACTAGAAACTTCTACAAGTTAGAAGTGGACACTTATGACAAAATGCTAACAGAAAACATTACAACGAAGTACAAACATGCAGACGACCAAACAATCGAAGATATCAACACAGAGTTCGAGTACGTCAGCAATGCCCTAGGAATACGTGACAGAATAGACAAGATGGCAGAGACCCGAGCATTCATCACCTTGAAAGATCATAAGGACAATTTTGCCACTAATCCAAGTTGCAGACTCATCAATCCAGCAAAAAGCGAAATCGGTAGGATCAGCAAAATTATGTTAGACCGAATAAACAGTGAAACGCGACTCAAGACGCAAATGAACCAATGGAGAAACACTTCCGCTGTACTTGAATGGTTCTCAGCTCTGCATGATAAAAAAGAACTATCCTTCCTCGTATTCGACATTGTGGACTTCTACCCTTCCATAACACCTGAACTACTCGGCAAGGCATTGAAATGGGCGAAGAAATATACAGTCATCCCAGATATAGAATACGCAACTATCATGCATGCAAGAAAATCACTACTTTTTGACAACAAAGAACAGCCATGGGTGAAAAATTACACTCCCAATGCATTCGACGTCACCATGGGCGGATATGATGGAGCGGAAGTGTGCGAACTAGTAGGACTCCTCATCCTACACACAATTCAAACAAATACCTCCAACATGAACGTCGGACTGTACAGAGATGACGGTCTAGCAGTTCTACGCAGAAGTTCAGGAAGCCAAGCAGACAGAATGAGGAAAATGCTCATCAAAATATTCAAAGATCTTGGCCTAAAGATCACCATCCAGACCAACCTGAAAATAGTCAACTATCTGGACACCACCCTGAACCTTGAAACTGACTCCCACAAACCCTACAGGAAACCCAACAACGAACCCAACCCGTTTACATCAACGTCAGCTCAAACCACCCACCCGCAATCACGAAGCAAATACCAAAATCAATCGGCAAACGAATTTCCCTTCTGTCTTCCCATGAAGACTACTTCGCGGAAGCTGCACTAGGGTACAACAAAGCGCTGAGGGCAAGTGGCTACACAGTAAACATCCAATACGACCCGCCTAAACATAGAGAACAACCAGACACAAAGAAAAGGAAAAGACCCAGAAAAATCACATGGTTCAACCCCCCATTCAGCAAGAATGTGAAGACAAACGTCGGTAGCGTGTTCATCAAATTGATATCCAAGCATTTCCCAAGTAATCACAAGTACCACACATTGTTCAACAGAAACAACCTGAAAATCAGCTACAGCTGCATGAAAAACTTCGGAGCAATAATCAAAAGCCACAACACGAAAATCACCCAGAGCTCAACCGATCCCGCACAAAAAAAGTCTTGTAACTGCAGACAGAAGAACGAATGCCCCCTGAACGGCAACTGCCAAACTAGCTCCCTCGTATACCGGGCAAACGTGGCATCTGGTAAGACTGTCAGATCATACATAGGTCTTGCTGGAGGTACATTCAAGGAGAGGTTTAACAACCACACTAAATCTTTCAAATATGAACGCTATGAAAAAGAGACAGAACTGTCAAAATACATCTGGGAACTCAAACGAAAAAAAACCGCCTATCACATCAATTGGGAAATCGTCAGGAAATCGGACACACGGAAACGCAGCTCGGGACAATGCAACCTGTGCATCGAGGAGAAGCTCTCAATACTATTTGAAAAAGGAGACAAGCTACTCAACAAAAGGACAGAACTCATATCAAAATGCCGCCACAGCAACAAGCCGAGAGTCTCACGACTGACGTGCCATGACGTCAGGAGCGCACCGCCGCGTACACACAGCGTGACGTCACCTTAACTGTCACAATTATAAACACTCATCTGATGAAGGCGAGGAGCCTGAAACTCCGAGTAATGAGTTATTAGTGAATACTAAAAATTTAGTGTACCTGCTCCACTAACATTGTGTTGAGCACTTTATGTCCAATAGTGATAACAAATATATTACTATATATATATATATATATATATATATATATATATATATATATATATATATATATATATATATATATTAAAGGGTAAGCTATGAAATGGCGACAGTAGGTTTCTGTGGTCCTTCATCAAATGTGTTAAATAAAACATTTTATTCCCTTGTAATGTACTTTCTGTACGGTATTCTATATAAATTTGATTTAATGGTACTTGGTGTTTTTTTTTCTCACATACAATACAGCATGTAAAAACATATTTTACATGATTAAAAAATCGCAGTAGACAGCTTGTTTCCATTTATAAAAAAGAAATCACACACGCACGGACCCTAGATTATCGCCATTGCATTGTACGTTCTGACATGGCCAGACAAATCAAGCAGTACACACACACACACTGTGTTCACATCAAATGTTTGCTTTATAGCCACCAAAGTAAACGTTCACGTATCATATACCCCATTCACTGATGTTCGTGGATCGCTCACCGACTTTTCAACAAACTGTTTGTTGAAACCAATATTGCTTTAACAACTGTATCACATGGTCGTAGTATATCTTGACTGTTCATTTCTTAAACGACACAAAACATATAAAAAGACACACGTTCTTATAGCTAAACAATATTTACTTACGTTCTGCTAACGTAATGATGCGCTCTAAAGTAAATTGCACATGTAACATTATCAGTTATTTAGAAGTTTACGACTCTTATTTTTGTCAGTTTTAACAGGAAACTTGACGTCGGTCTAACGTTTTAACTGAAATTTAATTTAATTAGATGATATTCGAGAAAAAAAAATTGGAACGGTATTATCGTCATATTAAAATGAAACCAGACAGCTTAATATTTACATTTCAAGTACACAACTATAAATAAAACCTGCTTTTCCACGTATTTATAAATAAATCATTAAAAACCATCCACGATTCAAAGTAAACAGTTTCACCACGTATTTCGTAGTATCTATAAATAAAACTCGAAACTAGTTCATCGTAAAAATAGGTGTCTGACATCCATTATACCGGCGAACAATATGTGAATTTCTATTGTACTAATGTCAACAATCCGTGACATCGCCATTGTGCTAAAGACGAACAATAGGAGCCGTCTCCATTGTACTAGAGGCGAACAATAGGTGACATCGCCATTGTTCCGGAGGCAGGGACCCATTGTTCCGGAGGTGCATATCCATTGTACTGGAGGCGTTTCCATTGTATTCCCATTGTTGTCCCCGTTACGTAAAAAATATACTACTGGTACTAGTTAAAAAAACAGATACACACTGAAACTGAATCGAATGTGACAAAACACACTACAGATCTGGCAGCAGAAGACGTAGACCGAATATCTCTGTCTCAGTAAAGCTTTGTTTCATGATTTATATTTATGTTTTAATGATTTGTCAATTTTATGTTTATATCTATGTTCTATGGCTTTTACAGAGATAGAACGTAGTCTATGTTAAAAGTGGTTGGTTGCGCGGACCGTATGGTCGCGGTCGATTTTCTCACCTGTCTTTGTGCAGCCACCGACTTTTAACACCCACTTTCGATCTACAGAAGACATAGAACATAGTCTATATGTTGACAGCGCCAAAACAATGAATAAAGATAATACTCATATAAAAACATATTAATTTATTAAGTTTTAAGCCCATACCATCTCAAATAACATTTTATTGTGGGTAAAAGTTCAGGGTAAATTAAAACAAAAATTCTTTACAAATTACCATAAAACTGCATAGGTTAACTCTTTTCTTTCTCATACAGGTTTTAAGGCAATTGATGGAACATCCAAGGTAATCTGAATGCCAAAACTGTAATACATGATCAGGACCGTATCTCTGCACAAAGCAGAATTCAATGGGTATTTGGCAAAATAGTGGATGCTTCCAGTACCTCGTCTATAAGAGAACAGCCACTCCAGAGGAAATCATTTGCTGGGGATTTCACCTCTCTTGCATCCCAGACAGTTTATTCCAACTCTCTTGCATCGCCAAAAGAGGACTGCCACCCCACACTAGTTTACTACAGCACGCGCAGTTCTACGTTTAGTTTTTTTGTACAGCATTATATTTTACTTTAGAGAAAATGCAAGTCAAACAACATACCTTGGCTGTTCTAGCATTTTGTTTTCAACCCTATATTAAAAATGAGATTTAATATGTATAATTTAATGGAAGCTTTTAAAGAAACATTTTTATTTATACTGGATATATTTCTTTTTCAATTTCTGTTGACGTAAAAGGACTATCTACGGTACAGTGGCTTAAAAGGTGCCAAAAAAAGTGGGGGGACGGCACTTTTATATTTACACACTTTTACACTATTATAAAGCAAATATAAAGCAAAATATCTGAAAAGTGGGAGGGACACATGACCCCCTTGCCCCCTCTTCCTACGCCAGTGAGGTGAGTACATAGTTATTAAACAAGAAACATTCTAGTTTTGATTTTAGTTTAAATTTCAATGTGATAATTGGAAGGCTAGTTGAATTTAAAAAGGGTCTGTAAGAGTTTTTGTCAACTGGCCCTGCTGGCGACCATGGCGGTTTTCCTGTTAAATTTTAATCCTACCAGGGGATTTGAGCCTGTGACGTTGGAAACGTGCATTGTCCAAGAAATGAACTTTGAACCGAAATATCCAATATATGTGAGTGTTACCAAAAATAGCTATATTTGCTAGTGTTACTCCTTTCTGTTATAAGTCCGTAACAGGGAATAAGGATGGTTATAATTCACGCCAACAACTGACTAAAGTGTACACTCGACACATGGAGAACTAAACCAATGTGTACACTGACTTTTGACAATGTAATGACAAGCCAATGTACCCGGGCATTCGGAATGAAAAATATCACATTTTCTACCGGTTTTTGACAGTTTGCGATATTATAATAGCTCGTTAGTAACATCACGCCCATTAGTGTTGTCAGCGTAGACTCAAAACTGTGTAAAGCAGATCAAGACAGTGTTAACAAAATAAAAATAAGCAAAGCCAAACAAACCTTTTTGCAGTTTTTTGTTCAGGAAGTGTTTCGGTTTTTGCCGTTGCTAAAACTAGCCTAATGCCGCATATAGTTTTCCAGGCGGTAATAATAATTAGTACATGTCATCGTATATTTGTCCTCTCACTTATTATCCCCAAATATATTAATATTAATTTGTGTGATATTAAATTTATTTATGTCATTGTATTTATGTATCATAAACTAGATATATACAAAATATTTACTTGTCGGTTTAATATGAAATACATTATCGACGACATTACTATAGTTATCCCGCTGTCTGCGACAGAAAGAAAGAAATGTTTTATTTAACGACGCACTCAACACATTTTATTTACGGTTATATGGCGTCAGACATATGGTTAAGGACCACACAGATTTTGAGAGAAAACCCGCTGTCGCCACTACATGGGCTACTCTTCCGATTAGCAGCAAGGGATATTTTATTTGCGCTTCCCACAGGCAGGATAGCACAAACCATGGCCTTTGTTGAACCAGTTATGGATCACTGGTCGGTGCAAGTGGTTTACACCTACCCATTGAGCCTTGTGGAGCACTCACTCAGGGTTTGGAGTCGGTATCTGGATTATAAATCCCATGCCTCGACTGGGATCCGAACCCAGTACCTACCAGCCTGTAGACCGATGGCCTACTACGATGCCACCGAGGCCGGTGTCTGCGACAGAGCCGTACTAGACCACTACAGAGAAGGGGTGTAATCATACAATATTTACTGTGTGCTGTACAGTACAATACTTCTGCACTTTGACATTCAGAGATGAATGTTTGTGTAACAGGCATTTTAATCTTTACTCCCTTGCAATAATAAAAAAAAATTCATACAACGTTTTAAAATGTGTCAATTTAGGAGGGCTGAGGGCATGTTTCGTGAATTTCACACAAAATGTCAAATATCGCGTTTTTTTATATTTGATATATTTACAACATAGTAATTTTAATTTGAACTTTGTGGTTGCTATGGTTATGAAAATGGCCATAAAAATTGCTCAAAAATCGACCATTAATTGTCGAAAAATCTATTTTAAAAATTAAAAAATAATTGTTGAAATAATTTTATTTAAATTCACAGTAAAAATATATTGTTTTTGTTATTTCCAAAACTGTTTTTCTTTTTCGCAAATGTCGATAAAAACTAAAATAATAAACGAAAAACCTCAGACAAGTTTGTAGTATAGGCCCCACGGAATGCACAGAACACACCATTCATGCACCCTTGCAGCAGCAGCAATGGTACAGCCCACGCATGTCAGATTTTTACCAGGCAAGGGACACACAAAAACACCTTTGTGTCGTTTATAAGACAACCATTACAAGTATTACACATTTAGCATTATCTACAATCAATCTCAAAGTCATAAGAGCCCATAAAATCGAGAAATTGATACATTTATTTACAAACTTTGACGTTTTTACATTCGAACCAACAACAGACGAAAGTAAAGTTTGTTTTATTTAACGACGCCACTAGAGCACATTGATTTTTTATCTTATCATCGGCTATTGGACGTCAAACATATGGTCAGTTTGACACTGGGTTTTTTTTTAGAGAAAACCCGCTGTCGCCACATAGGCTACTCTTTTACGACAGGCAGCAACGGATCTTTTATTTGCGCTTCCCACAGGCAGGATAGCACAAACCATGGCCTTTGTTGAACCAGTTATGGATCACTGGTCGGTGCATGTGGTTTACACCTACCCATTGAGCCTTGCGGAGCACTCACTCAGGGTTTGGAGTCGGTATCTGGATTAAAAATCCCATGCCTCGACTGGGATCCGAACCCAGTACCTACCAGCCTGTAGACCGATGGCCTAACCACGACGCCACCGAGGCCGGTCCAACAACAGACAAGAACACGCATATGGAGTGCGCATGCACTGAAAGTAAGATAGCCGGCAAACTTAACTTTTTTCAATTAAAAATGACGGATCATGATCTGCACCAATCGAAAAAATATATTTACAGAACAGTGAGTTAATCGTTAGTGGTTAGTTGTTAGTAAGAGAGAGAAGAAGGTGTAGTGGTCTTACACCTATCCATAGAGTCGTTAAAACTCGCTCTGAGCCGGTACCGGGCTGCGAACCCTGTACCTACCAGTCTTATGTCCGATGGCTTAACCACGACACCACCGAGGCCAGTGTTAATTTTAACGTCTTGAACCGTGTAAAGCAAAGCAAATGTACGATGTACCATAACCGTATGTGACACGAAATAATTTATTCTGGAAATTTATAACGCACATTCGTAGGAGTTTTAGATTTCTTTAGTTACACCATCCTGGACAGTTCTCTTGGCTGTCTAGAACAGTTTTTTTTTTTGTTTAACGACACCACTAGAACACATTGATTTATTAATCATCGGCTATTGGATGTCAAACATTCTGACTTATTTTTATAGAGGAATCTCGCTGCAGTTTTCTATTAGTAACAAGGATCCTTTATATGCACTATCACACAGACAAGATAGCACATACCACAACCTTTGATATACCAGTCAAGGTGCATTGGTTTGGACGAGAAATAGCCCAATCAGCCCACCAACAGGGATCGATCTTGGACCGACCATGCATCAGACAAGCGCGTTACCACTGGGCTTTACAGACCCCCGTTCAAAACAGTGAGTTAATGGTTAGTTAGTTACCACTGGCGGATCCAGAGGATTGGTCACAGAGGTCCCGTGACCCCTTCTTCCCGATTGAAGTGTCCATGTTAATTAATTTAAAAACAAAATCCTCATCCACAAAATCTCTGGACATCTTTATTTAAAAACGTTCTGGGGAGCATGCTCCCGAAACCCCTTCCAATTTTTCCCCCTTTTGGGAACTCGGTTCATATGCCTTCAACAACTTCAAATTGCCCGTTTTAGAATGTTTGTGACCCCTCCCCCCGTACAAATTGCTGGATCCGCCCCTTGGTTACTGAGACAGAACTATACATGTGTAATGGTCTTGCACCCAATGAGTCGGTAAGACGTGATGTAAGTTGGTGCCGGTCCTGCTAGCAGCTTGGGGAACTAGGGTCGGATCGTATGGACCTGTAGGCTTCACTGATAGGACTGTGGTTCTATGGATCCCACGGTCTCCGTTGTGGATGTCAGGTGGAAAATGTTTAAACAAATCTGGGAAGTATCCAGCGATGAGATTAGCTGTTGCCGAAGTGTCGCCTGCTAGTAGCTTGGCAAACTGGGGTCGGATCCTGTTGACCTGTAGGATCCACTTCGAACCGGAGTCCTCTGCCAACTTCCGTCGCTTGTCTGGTTAAGCTCCAACAACAGCAGTAACCGCCATTATGGGCGGGGGATGGGGGGGGGGGCAGGGGGAGTGAGTGCGCCTTAGCAGAGTCCGCACTGGTAGGACTGTTCATGCTGATAAGGTGTTCAGCCCGTACCTTCCTCGATGCTATCCTTGGAGGTGTTCTAGCTGAGAGCGGTAGTAAATCTTAAGGTATACCGCTGACCCCCCCCCCCCCAACCCTAAGCCTAACCCTAAAGTTAACCCAGTTTCTTTCTGGGGGAGGCACTCATACCCCTGTTGACTATGGTTGCATTCATTTCCATAGTGCTATACTAAAAAAAAAAAAGTTCTGGCAGATACACTGCCCACCCCCAGTTCGGGATTTATAAGGGGGCAAAGGGGCATTTGTCCCCCCCCCCCCCCCAGACTTCCTTTATAAAAAAAAAAGTAATAATTATAAAATTAGTTCATTTATTTTATCTGTCATGTAATTTCATTTCTATGTAGAGAGGTCCCCGAACCTGAAGTGCCCCACCCCACGTCTAAATCCGGCCCTGCCCACCCCACCCCAAAGTTTATTTACTTCCTGTATGTGGTTGTCGATTTGGAATATTTTGAAATTGGACACTGCATTTCGTGTACTTAAGATTTTAAACAGTAGTTCTCTTAATCTCTCTCTCGCTCTCTCTCTCTCTCTCTCTCTCTCTCTCTCTCTCTCTCTCTCTCTCTCTCTCTCTCTCTCTCTCTCTCTCTCTCTCTCTCTCTCTCTCTCTCTCTCTCTCTCTCTCTCTCTCTCTTAAACACAGAAAGAGGCCTAAAATACAATGTTGATAAATCTACCAGCCGAAAAACAAAGCTAGGAATTATTTATTTATCTTCTTTTTTTGTTTTCATTAAAACAAATTATAATTTCTTTTATTTCTTACCAATGTTTTGTTTACTTCTTCCCTTTTGTAGATATGTTTATTACTGTCGTAAACATAAGCGTACGAGACGGGTGAGCTTGTGCAAGTCGTCAAATTCGGGCAAAAAAGATTCCTGAAACCTTTTCAAAATATATTTCCACCATTCTACTCACAATATTAGTTGTAACTCATGTACAATGTTTATCCTATAACATTAATGTAAGGTAGTGATACCATGCAGGGAAAATGAACTTTCCTCTCTTTAAAAAAAAAAAAAAAAAATCCCAAACAAAACTGTCCATTCATTTCTATCGCTGATATTGATAAACGGCATGCAGATTGTAGTCCAGTGGTTAGTTATAACATCTTCTGCCCCTGTAGGCTGTAGCCTCTTTTTGGATACGACCTCAACAAGACTGAGTGACCTGGCGATTAGTTACGAATACGTCCAACTGATGACGTATGACATAAATGACGTCAAACATTAAATACTCTTATGCTACTGCTAGGCTAACGTGTCAGAAGGCAGTTCGGGTAAGTGAAAAACTATTTTTTGAGGACAAGTTTGTCAATGTTCCCTGTTCAAGGTTGAATGGTTCGTTTTGTTCTCCTGTCATACCTGCATGTGAAGGATGGAAATAGCCTTAGTATGGTAATTGCGACACTTTACGGTATAATATCGTCTAAATTTCGACCCAAAAATTTTAACAACTACGAAAAAGTGCTCTTCTACCTTTATTTTTCGTTAGATTTTACTCACATTTTGTCCAGACAGCAATCTAGGAAAAACCATTGCAATGACACAGATTCCACATACTAGATGATAACCATGTCACCAATATCTACTTCGCTGAGATTGCATAGGGCAAAAAGCATGTAATTTTGTGCAGGCTGCCATTTTGACTTTTTATGAAATATTCTCCAAGAGGGGTGAAAGGATATGACTTAATCTAGCAACGTCATAACATGTTATGATATAAAAGCAAACGTGATGACGTCATATTAATTTTTTTTAATTCTTTTTTGTTTAAATATACCACTAAAGCTAATTGATTTTATATTAATAGTGTCACATACTTTGGAGGCTTTCACCCCTCTTGAAGACTATTCCATAAAAGCAAAATGGCAGACGGCAGAAAACTGCATGTATTTCGCCCTATGTTATCTCAGCAAAGTCGATACTGGCGACATCGTTACAATCTCATATGTGGAAGCTGTGTCACTGTAATGGTGTTTTCAAAACTTGTGTGTAGACAAAATTTTGGGGAAATGTAACGGTGATTAAAGGTAGGAGAGTTAACAAGTTGTTAACAATTTGGTTTCCTAAATTGCACACACCAGTAGTATATTTTTGTTATTTCCAAAATACTTTTACTTATCTTTTTACGTCAAACCAAACAAATTATTTACCAAGAAAAACACAAACAAAAAACAAACAAATTGTGCAGGAGGATAGGACGGACGAAAGTCACACGAAGCCACATGCCATATTGTTAAAGGGACATTCCCGAGTTTGCTGCATTGTAAGATATTTCGACTAATGAAATATTTCTACGATTAAACTTACATATTAAATATATTTTCTTGTTTAGAATATCAGTGTCTGTATATTCAATGTGTTTCTGGTCGTCTTAATATTTATAACAAGTCCAAGCTGGATTTTGTCTTCAAATAATTTCGTACGTACGAAAACAAATCATTTTTAGGAAATAAAATAAAATTTAACCTAGTACAAATATTAGAACGATCAAAAACACGTTTAATATACAGCTACTAATGTTTTATGCAGACAGATATATTTGATATGCAATTACAGTCGTCAAAAAGTGTCTGTTAGTCGATAATATGTTAAAAATTGCAGCAAACTCGGGAATGTCCCTTTAACAACTACAATAGCATGCCTAGCAACCAGTGAACTGGGTGAAAACAAATGGCTTAATTACATTGAATTACTAATCAGTGTTAGACCTTCCACTGAAAAGCACAGCATTTCTATTTTCGATCTGTCTGTATTCTCATTATACTTTAACTACACCTGAACATGATATTTTGTGAAATAAAAATATTTTATCGTTAAATTTGCTTAATCAAAACATCGAAAATGTTTCTATAATCCCCTAACCCCTCAAAAAAAAAGAAGAGAGAAGATGATGAAATAATAATAGTAATAACAGGTATTTGTCCAGGCGTTATGTGGGTCAACACATAGGCCCCCGTCCCAAAATAATGGGGCACTAAAAATGTCCAATTTCGGTGTTACAAATTCCATATCATATAATGTTTTACATTTTCAGTGCAATCAAGAAGTATGCGATATTTTTCAGATCACATACTTTAAGGATTTCATAACTTTGAAAATTATATCTAAATTAACGAGGTCACGGCACTAGGTTTAGCTTAGCTTAGTAACTGGTCTGAGAGAGACAGACAGACAGACAGACAGAGAAACAGACAGAGAGACAGACAGAGACAGAGACAGGGCTCAATTTTAAGGATTTTGGTCACTTGCCCGGAGGGCAAGTATGGGTTCACATTGAGGTTGCCCCTCCAAAAGTTTGGTTGCCCTGATTTCATCCGTGTTTTGAAACTAGAGTTATATTTATATTCCAATAAAACAGCAACCAACAGGTTTGAAATTAATATGTTGTCAATGTAAAATGTAATATGTACCGTCTGACAATAAAATACATTACTTTTTAATAATGTTTTTAAATGTGTGTAGTTATACACATGTACACATAGGGCCTAATTGCTTTTAAAAATTTGATTTGGCGACACATCAGATATTTTCTAATCAAATGCACTCTATGTTCCAATCGAATGCACTCTATGTTCCAATCGAATGCACTCTATGTTCCAATCGAATACATTGGAATGTTTACTATTCGGAATACTTCAGCCGATTACGATTTTCCCCGATGTCTCACGGAATCAGCCGAGGAGTTCCGAGTGGCAAACAAACCCACGTGATTTCGACTGATTGACTGACGCTTTAGTAGAGGGGATGATTTTCCGTTTCAGATTTTACCACATTCCGTTTCAAATTTTTGCAAATTCTGGTGGTTTTTTCCCCTTTTTGTGTGTTAATTAGTGTCATGTTTTATTATTATAAACTATATCCATTTATGTTTTATTGTTCCAGCTCTGAGCTTGTTAGCTATTGCTATTTTAAATACCTGTAAACATTTTTGTTGACACAAACTTAAAAAGAAGTTAAAAGTAATGTTTACTTGCCACTAATAAAGACCAAAAAAAATGATGTACCATATTTTCTGGCCTATTACACGCGTCTATAAACCGCACCACTTGATTTTAGACAAATTTCCGACCTTCGTCCGTACATAAAGTGATAAACCGTACCTTTAACTAAGCCGCAGTTAAAACAAAGTCACAAACTTAATTACTGTTAATTATTGTTTGTATTTAATAATAATAAAGAGATACATTCTCTTTTTTAAATTCAAACAATAAATAATTGTTGATTGTGTGGCTTTCAGTTTCATTTCATCTAATGGATTATGGGTAAGTTTCGTAAACAAAACACACTGTTGACAAACCCCGCTGTTTTCATGAAAATATTAACAAGAACTTGGTACTGCATTGTTCGTAATCTTACATTAGTTGCCAAAAAATAGATAAATAGATAAATACATGATAACATTTTATTTGTTCCACTCCAGTATTATTACAAAGGGTGAACCAAAAAAAAAAAAAAAGTGCACAAGAATTACTGGTACTCATTCGATTACACATGTATGTTTCTCTGTAACCTAATTAGCGTGCCGTGTGCACAAATTACATATTCAAACGTGGTCGGGTCAAGCTGGATATAGGCCAGTGGTAGGCCAGTTTAAAGATCCGCGGGGCCAGTAGCACAAATAACAGCGGGGCCCCAATTCCCAAGAAATATATTTTGCAACCCCCTCGGGGAGAGGGGAAAAATGACCTGGGGAAAATAAATGTACACAATGCCTTACCGCGGGACCCCCTGAACCGCGGGAGCCGTAGCACGTGCTACTAGAATAAACGGGTAAGAAGAAAAGTAAAATGCTATTTTTGTGTGCAATTTAGAAAACAATCGGTTCAGAAATAAATAACTTGTAGTAAATTCCATAGCATGAAAAAAGAAGTTTCCCGTGGAACGGACTATAAATATGAATTGCTTCCGTACAGATTAACAAATATGCCCGAAGTTTTACGAAATTACGTTTTCCAACGAAAGTGTCGTGTAAATCGGTTATGCTTACGAATTGTAATAAGTATTATTTAAAAATATCGAAATTGAACATACTAGAAATCTTATTATATAATCAACATTCTAAAATTGTATTAGTACATTAAATTTCACAGTGTAAAGTGACACGGGTAAACGGTCACATGCTTTGTTGCAAGCTTACGGCAATTAAGCGTAACTTCCGAGAATGAACGGTTCTGGAAATGTTTAGGCATACAAAAACACTATGCGTATATTATTAATATTGAATCTTAAAACTACCAAACAGATTTATAATGGTGCTTGAACCAGAAATACAACTTTTGAAGGTTATTTTTAAAAAAATCGCGAATTCCATTTCAGTTACTAAATTCCGCAATTCCATCCGTTTTTTTCGTGATCGCGGAAAATCATCCCCTTTACTTTGGATATAACGACAGTTTAAAAGCGATTGTGGGCAAGGAAACTGCACATCATTATGCGACACAACTCGCCTTTTGGTGTTACAAAAAGTCAGTCGTCCGACGGGCAACTAGTATCATAGAATTAAGTTGCCAGACTGAATATTAGGTCGTCACAGACGACCGGACGACCGTAAAAATTGAGCGCTATATATATATATATATATATATATATATATGAAGGCCTTATTAGCGGGTATGCATTTAAAGCTGAGTATACCGAAAATACCGCTCCAGAGCGGATCCAGGGGGGGGGTGGGGGGGGGGGGGGGGGGGGGGGGGGGGGGGGGGGGGGGGGGGGTTGAATAGGGTAGCTAGGGTCGTTTTTTGTTTTTAATGTTCATTCCAAACATATACTGTTACTTCAAAAGTTTGTTCAGGAAGATGCAAATAAAGCCACTCCGTTAGCGAAAATAATATGCATCGTCCTGTTGTCAATCAGGTGTACAATAGACCTCTTTTGCATTCCTGTTGCGCATGCACGCGACGAGTATCGTCCCTTGCCAAATTCGTCTGTATCGAGGCTATTTACAACTTGGGGGCATGATGGACAGTCGTTATGAGCGACGTGAGTAGATCCGTAGGAGATGGGAATCTTTGGCGACTAACGTACATATTTCGTATCAGATGGTATAATGACAGCGAAAAACGATCTACTAAAATTTACACTGGAATGGTTTAAGACCAAAAACTGAAACATTAACTTAGACGAAGTCTCTGAAGCCGCCTGTCAAGGGTTTTAACAAAACAAAATTAAAATATTTATACAGTAAAATTAACTTAATTGGAATGTATTTGCTACTTTTAACAATAAGTGATATTAAGCGAATTCTTAGTGATGTTTAATTCTCCACATGTATCAGTATTTAAAATTTAATAAAAAAAAAACCCCAACAAAATCCGTACCTCATATTGACCTTTATCAGAGCTATATTTTCACCTTATCGTTTCATTAAAAAAATAGACAGTCATATAACTACTAATCAATGCTACATGTCTTATCTACAAATTATTTATTTATTTATTTATTTATTTATTTATTTTATTTTATTTTTTTATTTACTTTTCACTAGCATTAATATCAGACATATACAACTTCATTTGAAATATCAGGTATTTACGAACTTTTTACAAAATTCTTTATTTATCTTATATTTGTTTATTTATTTTCTTTCTTTCTTTCGTTCTTTCTTTCTTTCTTTCTTTCATTTATTTACTCTTCACTATAACTTATATCGGACACATACAACTTCATTTGAAATGTCCAGTATTTTGGCCTACGAAGTTTTAAATATTTGTATTTATTTATTTATCTATTTATTTATTTTTATTTTTTAATTTTATTTTTAATGTTTTTCTTGTATTTACTTTTCACTATTATTTATATGAGACACATACAACTTCAAATCTGCCGAGCATAATGCATTATGTTTATTCCTAATATGTGATATTGACGATACCGAAACACACGAGGTAATAATCTCTTTATCATATAATCTCAAACTTAATAAAAGTATCTTTGTAAACTGCATATATACCAGCTAACCATCGATCGACATGTTCAAATGACGTATGGATATGTGATGCGGTGTTCTTTTTGAATGGGAACGACGTCGGATATCCTTACATCAAAATAAACTTGCGCATGACGATTTTTTTTCGTTTTTTTTCTGAACGCTGGACAACTTACTACGGTGGCTGATTTCCGTCAAACAAACTTACAACTTTTTGGTACGGCGTTATAACGGCATATACAGCATTATAATGCCCTATACAGCGTTATAAAGCCTTATTTTACAGCATTACAACGCTCTAATTTAGGGCGTTGTAATGCCGTAAAATAAGGCGTTATAACGCTGTATAGGGCATTATAATGCTGTATACGGTGTTATAACGCCGTACTAAAAAGTTGCAATCTTATAGTATGTTTACCCACGCCTTCCAGATTAAAATGGATGACTTTGATGCAATTATCAAGAAATGTTTTAAACTTGGGTATACCCATGCGGAAGTTGCAGCAACTTTAATTTCCCATTATAACATTAACTTGAGTGTTCGCCAGCTACAGCGAGAATTGCGGCGCTTGGAGTTATATCATGTCAAAAATAAAACTGATCTGGGCCAAGTAAGAATATTTATTGAAAGACAACTGCAGGACTCAGGTCAACTACACAAGTTATTACAAGGGGGCTTGGTTCTTAGTAGAGAAACTGTTAGGAGGATTTTAAAGTAGGTGGACACAGAGGGCGTGGATCTGCGCAAGAGAGGACGATTGGTCCACCGTCCTTATTATGGCCGAGAGCCTAATTCTGTGAGGCATTTGGACTGTATGGACAAACTAAAACCATACCTGAGACCACTCCTCTGCTTAGCTTAGGCACTTGTGATTTCACCTGTCAGGTGTAATCAATATCAACCTTGGCGTTATAGTCTGTTTCAAATTACATATGTTTTGCAATAAAATTGTAAATACATCTCATTTTCTATATATAACAGGTAATTTATAGTAATTTTGTGTACTGGTTGTTTGAATACCATAACAGGTCATGATAAAACTAATACATTTTTATGGTTTTAATTCCAGGGATTTTCATAACTAATATATAAGACCGGAATATCTTCTGGGTATAATTTTGATTAGTACTTTTAGTATGGCCTCTATTTAATAACTATTTCAAGGGCAAACGCGTTTCTTTGGAGAAGGGTTATGACCACCTTGTCTCTTTGGGGAGAGTGACTTACATATTTAATTATGCTGCAAACATTCACAGGATTCATATTACACTGGTTAGTGCATATGCCCAATGGACCTTGTAGGGCATACGAGTCACGTGCACCTGGAGTAAGTATTGAATGGTGTGGTGGGGGTCGAAAGTGTGATTATTTTGTGGTCTGTATTCCATGATAACCATCAACCAGTCAGTACCACCCACGAGAAAAATGTGGCCATCATTTCTCTTGTTAGTTGTATGCTTTATTGTGACGTAGCCTATTCATCACTCAATGTGTGATGTAAAGATGGAAGTTAATTGGCATTCTGAATCCCACTACCAAATGTTCGTGATCATGCTGGAACACCCTTTGTATGTCAATGACAAACGGATCGAAAGTATATTATGTCCATTAAGTCATGGCGAATATCACTTAATTGTGCTTCCCAGATGCTTTCAAATGAATATGGCAGCCCTAATGTGGTAGCAAATTTTCTCGAAGATAGTGAATTAGTGGATATCCTAGTACATGTATATACATGTATAGTCTGAAATGGCCTTTTCAGGATTCCTTTCCTAAGCCTGCTAATGTGACACATCCCCACCATCCTACAATAGAAGGCATGTATGATTTATATGCCACGTCGGTTAAAGACTGATACACAGAGCTAAATCATGAACCCCGTTGAAACAAGACACACTATATGACTTTCAGTCTATTTGCAAGATTTTTGTCGACACTTAATGAATACAATGTTGATGTATATGCTGACTTTTGGCAGCATGCTTCACAATGAAAACAAAAGCAGCACGATATCCATGCTCTGCTGTTGGTAAGACCAGGAACACGAGCAGAATAATGATTTTTGAAAAGGTATAGCTGGAGTCATTATATGAAGATCGGTCAAAAGTTGGAAAATCTCAGACACCATGAACAGACAAAATACACCCAAAAGACATTTCTTAGAGATATAAAGGTGGAACATGTGAAAGCAGCAAGTAGACAAGACATTGACGTCCAAGCTTTCAATGATATGATGAACAGCGTGGCCCATATTTCTAAAGCTATCTTAGCGCTACGAAATCGTAAAACCATAGTGGCGTCATAGCTTACGATGATTTTACGATTTCGCAGGCTAAGATTACTTCGAAAATGTGGGCCCAGAATGTTAAAATGGGCAATGACCAGTATGATATATGTATGAAGGAATGGATAATCTTGTCTTCAAATGACCTCTAACTCGTAATATATCCAGAGAACAGTATCATTCTTGAAGGAAGACTGTTCCAGGCTTTATTTCTTTTCAAGTACAGACACATTTTGCTTTAAGTAGGCGATGCTGTCAGTGAAGGACATTCTAAGATCTAAATACGCACATTGGACAATATTCTTGATTGTGGCAAGCGCAGGAACATCCGTGAAACTAAACACTTTTATAGCCATGGTTTGGTTTTGATGCTGGAAGCACATTTTGATAACTGGATGCCAACGCTGTCTTGAAATCTAGGACTCGAAAGTGTCTTTCATTGCCCATTTTCCTTTGGCTGCTGTGACGAAATGGTTTTTGTTCATTGGTAGCAGAAAGAAAACATGCTGGGCCACTTGGGAGGCAATACTTAATACAGATTTCTGTGCTTTAACCAGACCAACATCCTCAGAGTACGGAAAGTACTTTTAACCATAATACAGCATAAGTAGTACCTCCGACACTTGACACCATGTATGCAAATGAACTAGGTCACGTGACCTGGGCATGGCCTCTTCTGATTGGCTGACCTCTAAGCGTGGGTGTGACGTCACGGGGACGCTAACATTGACCTACGTCGAGTACTTAGACCTCTGGGTTAATGACTTGGGCGTGGGAACCTGACCTGTGTCAGGAAACACCGAATGCTGACCAGATTTATGGGTGTGTTAACCGTCGGGGGTCCTTTGATGTACAGGAAACAAATGATAAGGAAGTCGTTAATGGCTATCAGATGGCAAAATAGTGTGGGCTTAATGGGATTGGTAGCTGTCGGGGGTCTATACAGATGGTACAGAAGTCGTTAATGGCTATCAGATGGCAAGATAGCGTGGGTTTAATTGGTTTGGTAGCTGTCAGGGGTCTAAACAGATGGTACGAAAGTTGTTAATGACTATCGGATGGCAAGATAGCGTGGGTTTAATCGTTTTGACGTCGTTGTGTGTCAACCAGATGTGAGTCAACGGGGAGTGGAAAATTCCACGGCGTTTGAAACGTGCCCGGCGATGGCCATGAGTCATCCCACAACGTGTTCAGACACGTCTTGACCTCGAGATAGCGTGGGGACGCTATGGATGTCGGGGTGTGTGACGTCACAAGACATGCTCGAATCATTGCTGTAGTCGGCAGTTAAGACTTAAGACTGGTAGGTACCGGGGTTCGTATCCGGGTATCAACTGGTCATCACCCAACCTTTTCACTAGATAGCCAAAGATAGCTAGTTCGAGTACTTAGACCTCTGGGTTAATGACTTGGACAGATGCGGGATGGGCGTGTCAGGAAACACCGGATGTTGGCCAGATTTATGGGTGTGTTAACTGTCAGGGTCCTTTGATGTACAGGAAATAGATGATGAGGAAGTCGTTAATGGCTATCAGATGGCAAGATAGCGTGGGTTTAATGGGTTTGGTAGCTGTCAGGGTTCCTTTGATGTACAGGAAACAGATGGTGCGGAAGTAATTAATGGCTATCAGATGGCAAGATAGCGTAGGTTTAATGGATTTGGTAGCTGTCGAGGGTCTAAACAGATGGTACAGAAGGCAAAATCAGATAATGCGGAAGTCGTTAATGACTATCGGATGGCAAGATGGCGTGGGTTTAATTGTTTTGACGTGTGAATGTGTCAACTAGATGTGAGCCTTGGCAACGGGGTGTGGAAAATTCCGCGATATTTGAAACGTGTACATATACGGCGATGGCTATGACTCATCCCAGAATGTGTTCAGATACGCCTTGACCTCGAGACCCCACCAAGAAAGACGTTTCTCTCACGATGAAACAGTGGTTGGAACTGGCCACCTTCAAACGGGAAACATCACAACATCTCGATGGGAACGTCTACATCGAATGTAGTTATGCCAGCGTGGATATTTGTCAGTGGTGGTATTGTGATCAAGAACTGAAACCCTCCCGTCGCGGCGTTTGACTGACTGCTGATCAGTGGAAAGAGCTCCAGAAATGCTTTGACACTATCTACGACTTTGTACCAGAACTGAGAGACGTCATACCGTGCCACTTGTGAGAAGATCACCAGAATCTGATGGGTGACATATAGTGTTCGGAATGCAACCCGGGATATCAGACGTGTCCATACATGCTCGGTGACGTCACGGGAAAACTCCAGGACGTATTTGGACATATATAAACCTTAGATTTAAAACTGTTAATCATTCGTCAGTCGACCGTTGTAGAGTGAAGACGTGAGCTCCAGAGATGGCATCGGGATATTCTAGAATGGGCAGCAGTAGTAGCAGCAGTTGTATCAGCGGTGACGATGTCTTGGTATGCAAATGTTCCGAAAGACACACGATCCAATGCAAAAGTGTGGCTACTAAACCAGAAGAACATTTCATGGATCAAACGGACGCTGCATGTGAACCCGGTGAAATCGTGGATGAAAACCCATGGATACCCGTGAACCCGTGGATGAAGAACCCATGGATCAGACGGATGCTGCTTGAGAATATGAAACGGATGCTGCTCCCTACAATGATGATGCCTACGACGCCGATGACGAATGGAATGGCTTTTCGAGATATTACTTGTCATCGTCCCGAAATGAGAGGATTCTACAGACGACTCGACACATTTGGTCGGTGGCCTCTCTTGATGAGACAGAGGCCGAGGGAACTCATCAAGGCCGGTTTCTTCTACACGGGAGATCACGATGCCGTCGTCTGCTACTGTTGTGGTCTACAGGCCTACAGATGGCAGAAGTTGGATGATCCAGTGATGGAACATTACAGACTGTCCCCGAGATGTTCCTACCTTAACAATGTGTTCAAACATTAAACACGTATGGCATGAGTGTGATACTTTTCGTTTTGTAAAATAAACTTGTGAATAACATGTTTTGTTTGTTATTAATGTGAGAGTGGCTCTCTCTCTCTCTCTCTCTCTCCTCTCTCTCTCTCCTCTCTCTCTCTCTCTCTCTCTCTCTCTCTCTCTCTCTCTCTCTCTCTCTCTCTCTCTCTCTCTCTCTCTCTCTCTCTGTGTGTGTGTGTGTGTGTGTGTGTGTGTGTGTGTCCTTGAGTGTGGCCAAGAGTGGTTCTAGCTCTGGCTCTGGCTTCAGCTCTGGCTCCAGCTCCAGCTCTGGCTCCAGCTCCGGCTCCGGCTCCCATGGCTCCTATAGCTCCGGCTCCTGTGGCTCCTATAGCTCCGGCTTCTCTGTCTCGGGCTCATCTGGCTCCTCTAACTCCGGCTGTGGCTCCGACTCCGGCTCCTATGGCTCCTGCTTTCCTAATCCATCCCTTCACCATGGTTATGATACGATCAAAATGGTTGCTCGAGTAAAACTTTTTCAAAGTATACCTGAGAATTTGGAAAACGATCGTTATTTGGATCCCAGAATCAGAAATCTCACATTGTTGGACGACCTGATGTCTACAGCTGGAAAAGACTCTCGTATCACCGACCTGTTCACAGAAAGAAGTCACCACAGAAACCTCTCGGTGATTGCCATCAACCAGAATCTCTATAACAGCAAGGACCCGATGCAGAGAAGAAACTGTCATTACCTAGCACTGTTCAACAACCCCATCGACAAGCAGCAAGTCCTAACCTTGAAACAGCAGATGTATCCTGGAAATACTCGTCATTTCATGCAACGGTTTGAGGAAGCCACCCACAGGCCCTACGGGCATCTCTTGGTGGACTTGAAACCGACCATGCCCGAACATTGGCGCCTTCGACGTAATGGTTTAGAGATGGGGCCGTCCAGATGGTATAAAAGCACGAGCATAACGGCGAATGTCTCAGAAGAGTTGAAACCACCGACGGAGAAGGAGCTCTACGTGCAAATCATGCAAAGGGACGCATTCAAGAGGAAATTACAAGGCATACCCGCCTACGAAAGTGACGTCGAAGAAGAAGATGAGGTGGAACCCTATCTGAAAAAAGACAAGAGGATGCAGTCTTGCGATATGTGTGGTCTGGTCTTTAAAGATGGGCGCGACTTGCAGCGACACGTGAACATGTGCTAGGAGGGAAATGAAGAGCCGTCGTCCGATTTGGAAAACGGAGGTGTTCGTCTGATGATCGAGCGTGAATTCGACATCAATCGTGACTATCTCCAAAGCAAGAGGAAACGCTACGAAGAAACAAACATGTCCCAAGATGCCATCGAAAGAAACATGACGTATATGCATTACTTTGACAAAGGCCCCAACCCGAGGAAACTTCTACAGTTTGCAAATCCCAACAGAGATGTGAGACAACATATTCATTCTAAATTAAATCAGTATCGTTCATAGATCGTTGGATATTTGGAAGAGCTTGATGATACTGATGAGGAGGAGGACGAAGATGACGATGGAGAGAAATGAACACATGTCGCCCTTAAGTCCTCTCGATGTAACCCAATGTGTGTCCATTGCATGCGTAGTCGCTCTAGAGAGACCAGCGATTGTACTTTAGAAATAAAAAATGAAAAACCAAACCACTGCGCGTTTTGTTTTGTTTTTGTTTTTTTTGTTTTTTTACTCCATGACTAGATTTGTGATTGGATATCAGTTACTATTTCTACCCCGCCACTTTATAGTAGCAAGAGCTGTGTGTACAGGACAACACATACCACAACCTTTGATATACCAGACATAACATACTGACGGGGATCGATCTTAGATCGGCCACTGTATTTACCTATTTGGTAATTAAAAAGCCCTGTAGAAAGGCTAGTACTCTAAAGAAATATTCTTTTTAAAAATACAGTTATTTCCCTTTGGTCAACACGTACTACTTGTTAAACCTATGGCGGTGCGCGTGTCGCCGACTTACACTAATGGATTAATCATTTGTGATATATCCCCCCCCTCCCTCTCTCTCTCTCTCTCTCTCTCTCTCTCTCTCTCTCTCTCTCTCTCTCTCTCTCTCTCTCTCTCTCTCTCTCTCTCTCTCTCTCTAAACCATTGCATTTGTTTTTTTGTGTTTTCTAATCTATGACTAGATTTGTGATTGGATATTTCTGCCGCTACTTTATAGTAGCAAGAGCTGTCTGTACAGGACAGCACATACCACGGCCTTTCATATTTCCGCCAGTCGGCCACAGCGTAGTAAGAAAGTAATACTTGGAAGCGACCCGTGTGTGTTTTTATCATTACGTATCTTTAGCAGACAATATAATATTATTTCTGTATTTTAAGAGATTCATCTGGGGGAAGTGATTAATGTTGAAATAAAGTTTCAAACTATGTGGTTATATTTATGTTTTTCGTACCTCTATCACGTTAAGGTTTAAACGCGCGCGCATGCGCGCACACACACACACACACACACACACACACACACACACACACACAATCTCTCTCTCTCTCACACACACACACACACACACACACACAAACACAAACACACACCCACACATACGCCAGTTATCTGTGGCCATCTAGGATAGTGAGGATAGTGTAGGGGTGAAAGAGATTATCTGCTCTTAAGGCCGGTACCTCTGTGAGACATTTTTACTGCGATAAAATGCCACTACTAATACCCCGTGTTTGTTATTCGTTAAATGTTATATATATCGTTTGAGTATACATTCAGTACTTATTTTATAGTGATACATATGTAATATTCATCAATGCTTTGTCAGTTTATTTTTGAAATTACCATCGTGCGATCATTGCGAGATATGAAAGAAGATCGTATTTCAAAACAACAACAAACTAGCAACCTTCTCATTGGCTAATCTTGTTATGAAGTCTTGGGGGCCATTCTCTATGAACGTCTAGCAATACGAAATACTCTAATGTATCAAAACACCGTAAAAATAATATGTTGAGTGCGTCCATCTCACACACACACACGCCAGCTATCTGTGGCTATCTAAGACATCTAGTGAGTTATGTGCTATCCTGTCTGCGGGATGGTGTAAGACCCTTGCTACAAAATTACTACATATGTTTGGCATCCAATAGCCGATGATTAATAAATCAATGTGCTCTAATGGTGTTGTTTAACTTTTAAAACTTTTTATTTGATTTGTGCACAAAGCTTGTCATTTGTATTTATTTCAATTTATTTCAACTTATATTTCAATTAAGGTTCAAGCACGGTGTCCTGGACAATCATCAGCTATCTTTGGCTATCTAGTGAAAAGGTTGGGTGGTGACCAGTTGATACCCGGATACGAACCCCGGTACCTACCAGTCTTAAGTCTTAACCGCCAACTACAGCAATGATTGGGGCATATCTTGTGACGTCACACACCCCGACATCCATAGCGTCCCCACGCTATCTCGAGGTCAAGACGTGTCTGAACACGTTCTGGGATGACTCATGGCCATCGTCGGGCACGTTTCAAACGCCATGGAATTTTCCACTCCCCGTTGACTCACATCTGGTTGACACACAAAGACGTCAAAACGATTAAACCCACGCTATCTTGCCATCCGATAGTCATTAACGACTCCCGTACCATCTGTTTAGACCCCCGACAGCTACCAAACCAATTAAACTCACGCTATCTTGCCATCTGATAGCCATTAACGGCTTCCGTACCATCTATATAGACCCCCGACAGCTACCAATCCCATTAAACCCACACTATTTTGCCATCTGATAGCCATTAACGACTTCCTCATCATTTGTTTCCTGTACATCAAAGGACCCCCGATGGTTAACACACCCATAAATCTGGTTAACATTCGGTGTTTCCTGACACAGAGGTCAGGTTCCCACGCCCAAGTCATTAACCCAGAGGTCTAAGTACTCGAAGTAGGTCAATGTTAGCGTCCCTGTGACGTCACACCCACGCTTAGAGGTCAGCCAATCAGAAGAGGCCACGCCCAGGTCATGTGACCTAGCTCATTTGCATACATGGCGCTCAAGTAGTCTAAAATACAAGAAAATGTAGTTTACCATAATTGCCATTACAAACTAAATCGGCACATGCCTTGCGTTAAAGTTAAAGTTTGTTTTGTTCAACGACACCATTAGGGCACATTTATTTATTAATCATCGGCTACTGAATGTCAAACATTTTGTCATATAATATAAGAGGAAACCGCAATAGTTTTCCTTTGGTGTACCAGGCATAGGGCACTGGTTAAAGCGGGAAAACCCCAAAAGCATAGCTTGGGTTCACTTAAGGAATTCAATCCTTCAACTCAAGCACCCCAAGTGAATCCTCTATTGATTGAGCTAGATCTCATCCCACTGATCATATGTACAAAACAAGTACCTGAGGAGAGGTGATAAAACAGTACTTGATTTTGAAAAATAATTACTTTATGGATGGTCTCCAGTTAGTAGTCTGAATGCCCTATTACCTATTTTACAGTGAAAAGATTGCACACATCTATAAGCAAACTTAGCTATGCTTAGTCGATGCCCACGTTGTACACACTACCAGAAAGGTATGTGCACCACTACGTTTGAGTTACACTGAACAGACCCTTTTTGACAGACACTAAATACATGTACCATTTTTTAAAACAGAAACTCCAAATTTGTGGTTAATTTGACCAAATATGATATAACATCTAGTAGTTAAATATTTCACACCCACCCCCGTTTTCAAATTTTTATATCCGCCCCTAACAACAATAAAACAAATATTTACTGATGTTTTAATGTAGTTTACATGGTTTCCTTTCTTTTAACATATTACATTGCCAGTATTTTAAAGACAGTATACGGTGACACATTATTTCAATTAGCGCCTTGAACAGATTTATAGTGGTGACCTCAAAATGACCTTGATATTCTTTAGAAAAAATGGCACCATATATTTTTTTTCTGAATCTGTATACAATAATGATTATTAATATCACTGGTTCCAAAAATTAACATGAGATTCCCACGGCACCTTTTTTAACTACATATGCCCCTACACTATTATAGCGAATAAACGCCGTAAATTATGGCGTTAATATGCCGTAAAATAGGGCGTTATAATGCAGTAATAGTGCGTTATAACGCCGTAAGAGGGCATTATAACGCTGTAATACGGCGTTATAATGCCCTATTACGGCATTAAAACGCCGTACTAAAAGTAGTGATTTATTTGTTTGGGCGGAAATGACGTGTTTTTGTTTGACGACTGTTGATGCATACGTCAGTTCTGAAGTGTCACCGTAGTACGTGTGCTTAAATGTCAATAAACGTACCTTGATTAATTTACAGTTATCAAATTCTGAAAGTATGTGATCTGAAAAATATTTATTTATTTATTTGTTTATTTATTTTATTGACCTAACTCTTCCTTTTCTTTCACCATTTTAATTATTTCGGCTTAAAGGCATACTGTGACGAATTTAAGGACCTTATTTCTCTAAAAATGGATAATAACTAAAAATAACATTAATTGTTGGAAACCAAATCTAGCTATCGCATCACCTTAACTGTACCATGATGGAAGTGAAATCCATGTCATCCCTCTCGGCAAATTTAGTTTTTGAATTATGGACCATCACCATAATTCAATTATTTTAACAAAATGTAATTAATAAATGGAGTATAGTGGTTATGAAGATGGTTGAATAAAGTACATTTAGGGACAAATCGAATTAGTTTTGTTCAGGTAATGCTTTGTTAGACCATTAAATAGGTCAGTGGTCTGTGACAATATGCCTTTAAATTCAGGCTTGTTCGTCGTCCAAGGCATAATACTTCATATGTTTGCTTCCAACATTCAAACGAAGTACCTTTTGACTGTGCATAATAAACCCTTTTGAGTTTATAATAAAGGGACCATCCTGAGTTTGTAGCCATATTATCAAGTTGTCGACTAGTTTAATCTCTTATAAATAAACCTTACGTGTTTCTTAGGCTACATATAGGCTTCTATCTGTGTGTGTGTGTGTGTGTGTGTGTGTGTGTGTGTGTGTGTGTGTGTGTGTGTGTATGTATATGTGTGTATGTATGTGTGTGTATGTATGTATGTGTGTGTGTGTGTGTATGTGTGTGTGTATGTGTGTGAGTGTATGTATGTGTGTGTGTATGTGTATGTGTATGTGTGTATGTGTGTGTGTCTGTGTGTGTATGTATGTTTGTGCCTGTGTGTGTGTGTGTGTGTGTGTGTGTGTGTGTGTGTGTGTGTGTGTGTGTGTGTGTGTGTGTGTGTGCATTAGTGTTACAATATGTATTGAATTCCTTGGACGTGAAAACCATTTAAATCAAGTATTTATGTGTTCTCAAAATATTGGCCAATTTGAAAAACAAGATGGCGGCCGCAATTATGATCAGAATACGTGTGTCCTGCTTATAAATAAAAAAAAATTAAAATATGTACCAGTTTATGTTTTAATTAAAATACTTATGCATTTAGCTAAACATTAAAAAAAAATTCAGCTCCATTTGTAAAAAAACACACAAAAAAAAAAACCTGGTTTAATTCTGCTGAATCCTTGTTTCTGTTTTAGCTAAGTACCTACAGAGTAAAATATACTTATGTCACATTTACTTTGTACCTAAGTACCTACAGAGTAAGATATATTTATGTCACATTTACCTTGTATTTAACATCATTCATGCTTAACATATCAGTTTTAATTATTATCTATCTTTTGTTTCTTTTCCTAGTGCAAGTTACTTCTAAACGATGGATGTTTTACTAATGTTACTGGTGTCAGTTCTCTATATCTTGAGTCCTGTTCATCCAGGTCAGTGTTTGGAATTTTGTTATATTTATCATTTTTAAAAGCACTAGCTCACAGTGGTGTGAGTCATACGAAACCTTTCCGTCCACTCCAAACCGTATTCCACTGCAGTCAGTAAACGCATGTGCGGCCCCGCACCCTACTTAAATTGAATCTGGCTTATTTTATGTGTCCTGTATTAAGTGCTTTGATGTAGATTTTCCTTTCTTCCTTTATTGCAGACAATTGTGAATATAATTGTCAGAATGGTGGTATACCGTCCAGGATTTGCGGAAAATGTTTATGTTTCAACCACACTGGAGACCATTGTGAACTGGATGGTAAGTGTAATAATTATTATAACAATTATAACCGCAAGCGGTAATGATGGATTCCCAATCTGTAGCTGTACTCCGACATATTTATAGGTTATTTAATTTATAGCAATAATTGCCGCACACACACACTCACACACACACACACACACACACACACACACACACACACACATAGACAGACACATACACACTCATAGACAGACACACAGACACACACACACACACACAGACACATACACACACACATACACACACGGGACGGCTCTGTCTAGGTAGAGCAGTTATACATAAAACAAAACAGTACAAATGGGCATTTGTAAATTATAACTGACGACCTATTCTCAGGACAGCTCTGTCTAGGTTGGGTGGTTATACATACAAAAACAATACAAATGGGAATTTGTAAATTATAACTAACATGAGCTTTTCTCGGGACAGCTCTGTCTAGGTAGGGCAGTTATACATACAAAAACAATACAAATGGGCATTTGTAAATTATAACTAACTTGAACTATTCTCGGGACAGCTCTGTCTAGGTAGGGCGGTTATACATACAAAAACAATACAAATGGGCATTTGTAAATTATAACTAACTTGAACTATTCTCGGGATAGCTCTGTCCAGGTAGGGTGGTTATACATACAAAAACAATACAAATGGGCATTTGTAAATTATAAAGAAAGAAAGAAAGAAAGAAATGTTTTATTTAACGACGCAATCAACACATTTTATTTACGGTTATATGGCGTCAGACATGGTTAAGGACCACACAGATTCTAAGAGGAAACCCGCTGTCGCCACTACATGGGCTACTCTTCCGATTAGCAGCAAGGGATCTTTTATTTGCGCTTCCCACAGGCAGGATAGCACAAAACATGGCCTTTGTTGAACCAGTTATGGATCACTGGTCGGTGCAAGTGGTTTACACCTACCCGTTGAGCCTTGCGGAGCACTCACTCAGGGTTTGGAGTCGGTATCTGGATTAAAAATCCCATGCCTCGACTGGGATCCGAACCCAGTACCTACCAGCCTGTAGACCGATGGCCTGCCACGACGCCACCGAGGCCGGTCTTGTAAATTATAACTAACTTGAACTATTCTCTGGACAGCTCTGTCTAGGTAGGGCGGTTATACATACAAAAACAATACAAAGGGGCATTTGTAAATTATAGCTGTAAAGGGCACTATTCTAGAGACAGCTGTTTAGGCAGGGCAGTTATATATAAAAATGACAGAGCCTATTGTTCATTAGTATTTGTAACATTCCAAAGCAAAAACTATTAGGCTATCATTTTGATCACGCAAATTAAGGTGCTCATTACTTGCGTTAGACAATGTAACATGATGTGTGTTCATGTAACTTGATGTGCGTTCATGCAACTTGATGTGTGCTCATGCAATTTGATGTGCGTTCATGTAACTTGATGTATGTTCATGAAACATGATATGTGTTCATGTAACTTAATATGAGTTCATGTACTTTGATATGTGTTCATGTAACTGTGTGTGTTTTCATGCAACTTGATGTGTGCCCATGTATATTGGTGGTTGTATACTACCAAATCAAATCCCATAGACGACAATAGTAACATATGTGGCTAAAACTCCTACCTGCAACGTATCAACCGACATAAACGCCACGGATATAAATACTACCACCCCTTACACTTAAAGTGAATCAGAAAAAAATGGGGGTCAATCTGCTCGTTTCTGAGATAATGGGTAGCGTCTATGACTACCCTAGTTTTGCACAAAATTAGAGTACTTTTTTTTACAGGTACCCCATACATGTTTCAAGCACAAGGCTACTTGACACATTGGTACTAGATGAAATAAAATTGCAATTTTTTTTTACCCAGATGAAACTATTATTTTTTACAACCAACACACTCACATTTATAACCAATCACAGGACTTGTGGTGTTCACTTCTCTATCAAAAGTTGGGTGCACCTCGAACTTTGACCCAGGTAACTTCAAGTTACCAGGTGTGGGAATTTCGAATCCATCGGCCATGCTGATTTTCATAATGAACCATCAAAACTATTGGCAGCCACCAATATTCCTGACTATATTTTATTTATAGCCTACTGTAGTTGGAGGTTTTAATAGTTGTGATATCTGGAATAATCATGCAGCTTTAACACATTTATTTTTGATTAATTACTGAAAAAAACTATTTTTAAATGACAAAATTACCCGAACATCTATTTTCTTGCATTATTTTCTAATCCGGATGAATACAATATGTACATTAGATGTATTCCTACAATCTGTAATCCAGCATTTTATTTAGCTAGTAACATTAGGTAATACAGCTTTAACAATAAAATAAATTATCAACTTAATCCAAGGCAGATAATCAAATCTGAAAAAAATGGTTCTGAATCTAGTATAAACTCAAAATGCTTTTCATGAGAGCTAACTAAGTGATTATTAAGAGAGAAAAAAATGATCTGGAGATCTAAGTATATGTTTGACAACCTTATTGTTATGTACAAATAAGAACAGAAGGCACAATAGTGACAACAAATTTAATTATGTTTTTGGTAAAGTTTTTCTTCAAATTTACTTTAAATTTTGTATAAAACTACACATTTGTCTAAAATATAACTTAGCACCCTATAAATATGTCAAAATGACAATAAAAATCAACATCTTTACAAATTTGAGTTTTCAGAATTTCATACATAAAACATTAACAATGTTAATGGAAACTAAAGACATTAACCCACTATTGGCACATGCTATTTTTAATATAAAAATAAATTGCTATTAAAATCTTAGTTCAGGTTGCCTATATATAATACCATATTTAAGAGCAGTTGTATATGGCAAGTCAAATACCATGTAAAAAGAAATTATTGAAATCTTTACAGTATGAATTATAGGCCAAAACCAACTTTTCTTCTTTGATTCAAACTCCATTCAGAGCCATGTACAGAGATTATTGTCAAGGTCAAGGTCATTGTGAACTTGCATGATCGAGTGATGGCTAATTAATCAACCAGTATAGTTTAATTAAATAAAATGACAAAATCATAATCTTTTTTATTATGCACTGAATATGCGCTATAGGTTGTATGCTACCAAATCAAATCCCATAGACGACAATAGTAACATATGTGGCTAAAACTCCTACCTGCAACGTATCAACCGACATAAACGCCACGGATATAAATACTACCACCCCTTACACTTAAAGTGAATCAGAAAGAAATGGGGGTCAAGCTGCTAGTTTCTGAGATAACGGGTAGCGTCTATGACTACCCCAGTTTCGCACAAAATTAGAGTACTTTTTTTTACAGGTACCCATACATGTTTCAAGCACAAGGCTACTTGATACATTGGTACTAGATGAAATAAAATTGCAATTTTTTTTTACCCAGATGAAACTATTATTTTTTACAACCAACACACTCACATTTATAACCAATCACAGAACGTGTGGTGTTCACTTCTCTATCAAAAGTTGGGTGCACCTCGAACTTTGACCCAGCCGGAAGTTATTTGGTTTAGTACTACCTGGTGTGTGTCCATACAACTTGATGTGTGTTCACGTAACTTGATGTGTGCTCAATAACTCGATGTGTGTCCATGTAACTTGATGTGTGCTCATATAACTTGATGTATATTCATGTAACTTGATGCATATTCATGTAACTTGATGCGTGCTCATGTTACTCGATTTCTGTTCATGTAACAGGATGTGCGTTCATACAACTTGATATCTGCTTACGTAACTTGAATGTACATGTGTATTTCCATCTACAATGACATTAAACTGTGTGTTTTTCTTTCTCTAGATCTATGGAACAACCTTGTCGTGGATTCCACTGACATATTTCTGGGTCTGCCTTTTAATATGATGTGTGAGGTGACCAACGCCCGTGGTTTTGGTATTATAGCGAGTAAAGTGGAGTTCTTTAAAGTAGTCGACATCGGCGCTGAAGAGCCCGTCTATATGCTGCAGAACGGGTCGAAATGTTCAGAACACAATAACATTCCAGGCTATAAAGCCAAATGCGGGAAGGGGACGGACGACGTCGACTCGGATGTTAAGCTCTACACCTTGCAGATAGCCCGGGTAAAGGAGGATGATGCCACTGACTGGTCTTGTAAAATAAACTATCCACGTATTGCGATACCCCCCAGTAAGAGACTCAGAATAGCCGGTAAGTAGTTCCAGCACGTATACATGACATCATATGCGGTGTTTGTGTGTGTGTGTGTGTGTGTGGTGGTGGGGTGGGGGGGGGGGGAATACTTGTTGTTTAGTTTTATAGCATGAGTATAATGGTGAACAAGAATATAATAGCATGCGACTGGGTTTATTCATGTGGTGATAATATGTTATTTTTCTATTTTTAGCTGGGAGCATGGGCATTATCGATGTAAGGGTATCTAACGTCAACCATAGGACTGTTGTATTAGAGCTGGAATCTTTGATTACCGTTTGGAAGGCAGAGATTGCGCAATATTGATATAGATTGGTCTCTGACGGTTAGAGAGCGCAATAACTGTCCAAATGTCAGTCTAGCCCTCTTACCGCAGAGTACTCGGGCTAGTGTACACGACATGAGTTTGCTGCCGTCACTGTTTCTGTGAATTGCGTACACAATGTGTTTCTCATCAAAGTAGTGCATAACCTGAAATACAGCACTCATTTTTGTATATCTGTAATAAATAAACATTTTACTAAGACAACGTCCTGACAAAATATATGGTACACAGTATAACTGAACCACACTCGTTTTCAGACACACAATTCTAGAACTAAACATAGACAGTTTATGAAATTCTTCAGATCCATCATCTAGTGCATGTTCTATGGAAATGTGAAGAACCTAGGGTGTCTCGAGACTATATGAGAACGTGTCGCCCCATTCAAGGTATAAATCGGAGTTCAGCTCAATATTCATATTCAACCCACAATTCTGAAACTAAACATTCAATGTTTATCATCTGATAACGAGGTGTTCAGTAGACCACATCCAACTCATGTATAACAAAGACAGAGTTGCTCAGGGGCAACTTTCAAAGTAACTCCCCATGCTTATATATGGTACACAGTGAAAAAGCAATCTACCCACAATTCTTAAACGAAACAGAATGTGTAACATAGTGAAACAGACTATGCTCGTACTTTGATAAAATACACAATACAGTTATTTTGCTAATTTGCAATGGGCTGCACATATATTACGCCCCCCCCCCCCCCCCCCCCCAAAAAAAAAAAGAAGAAAAAAAAGTTGTTTTGTGCTATTGGGTTTTAATAACAGTCAGTACTGATGAAAATACATTTTTTACCTATATCTAATTAAATTGATATAATTAAATTTTCATTCTACCTATACCCTTTGCGGCAATCTGTTTAGTTGAAATGTGTTTACTACTGTGTTTATATCAATGAACCAAAAACAATTATATCATGGTCTATGCCGTTCCCACCCCTAAGCGGAGTGATGCAAACAGTAATTGTGGTCAATTCCTAAATGAATATTATCATTATGCAAGGCGACTGGCTTGTTATAGATAAAAGATCTTTAATGTTAAGATGATAAATGTTGGTAACCTGGACATTTTCATATTAAAGGAAATTCCCAAGTTTGCTCCATTGTACGATGTTTCCGACTAATAAGATATTAAACTTACATATTAAATATATTTTCTTGTTTAGAATATCAGTGTCTGTATATTCAATGTGTTTCTGGTCATCTTAATATTTGTAAGAAGCCCAAACTGGATTTTGTCTTCAAATAATTCCATACGTGCGAAAAGATCTTTTTCAGGAAATAAAATGAAATGTAAATATTACATCGACGAGAAACACATTTAATATACAGCCACTAATATTTTATGCAGAAAAATATATTTGACATGTAATTACAGTCGTCAAAAAGTCTTTTTTTAGTCGATAACAACTTAAAAGTTGCAGGTCCCTTTAACATTAATTTATTTTATATTAACATAACATATTCTCTAATTATGTTAGTGTTTTGAATCGCCATTAACAAAATTCAATTAAGATATAAGATTGAAAGCATTCTAAACGTATATAAAGACCATAATTTGTGTTGTCATTTTAGCGCATATCCGTAAGTTGACAAACTATATTTTAGGGAAATATGAATGTTATACACACCACCACCACCAGCACCATAATTTATTTGCGGAAGGAAAAAAAGAACATTACAAAGAGCATTACTGGGATTTGTGTAACACTGTCCTTCTGCTGTTAGTGTTTGTATAATTATAAACGCGATTAATACAGATCTTGTTCAGTTGGATTTCAAATGTTTCTAAAGTTTCCGTACATTTTAAACTGTAGACTTAATTTTTTTTTGAGAGAGCGTCTTGTTTTTTTTATAATATCCTCTGTAGTGTTTTTTGTGAAAAGACAGATTAAGTTTTTGTCATAGACTTTGTTGAATAAATATATTAGAAATGTATTAGAAATGTTTTCAGTGTTTTCCTAAAATGTTTGTGTATGTATCTAAAGTGTTAATTTTAGCTTCAGTTTCAGTGTGTCTTTTCAGTAGATGTAGATTGTGATAAAGACTCGCTTAACCCTCATACCGTAAAATGTTTCATTAAATGCCAACCAGTGTCCCACAATTTGTATAACAAATGCTGTGGTATGAGCTATCTTTTCTGGGATAGTGCATATGAAAGATCCCTTGTTGCTAATCAAAAAATAGTAGTCAACTGCGTGGCGGAAGAATACTTTCTTTTTTCTTATTCGTGTGGTCCTTAATCATATGTTTGACGCCATATAACCGTAAATAAAATCTGTTGAGTGCATCGTTAAATAAAACATTTCTTTCTTCCTTTATTTAAGCTTGAGGCAGCATAATAACTTGACAGAAAATGATGACTATTAAGATTATCATTTTGACTAAAGACACACCCAAGTTTCCTCAAATGCTGTACACATAATATTTATAGGTACGTGTAATGTGTTTCACAGCTTGTGTTGAAGAATGTCTAATTTTTGCTCCCCAATTTTTGGCTCAGAAGAACCAAACGTGTGTGTGTGTGTGTGTCTGTCTGTCTGTCTGTCTGTCTGTCTCTCTCTCTCTCTCTCTCTCTCTCTCTCTCTCTCTCTCTCTCTCTCTCTCTCTCTCTCTCTCTCTCTCACACACACACACACACACACACACCAGTGATATACCAGTCGTGGTATAATTGTGATATAATTATTCATACAAGTTGTGGTGCACTGGTTGGAACAAGAAATAGCCCAATGGGCCCACCGACATGGATCAATTCCAGAATGATCGCGCATCAGGCGAGCGCTTTACCACTTAGCTACATCCCGTCCCCCAAAGTTTCTGATGGTTATTCCAGGCCGCTTTACCTCTGTGAGACTGTCAAACATCAATACGGTTAGGGGCAGAGCAGTAGTTGAAACAGTATTTAAAAATATATTTAGATAACTGTTTTATTCCATAGAACAAAGCAAAGGATGAACTCCAAAACTTGCATTGAAGACTACTTCACTAGATCTTTATATGCTTTTCAATTGTGTAAACAGCACTAGCACTTTACCTTTTTTTCAGATGTGTTATTAGAGAAACAGGACTGTAAAATTTAAACATATTACAAATCTACAGTTTCACATCAATAACTTAAGTTCAGATCTTGTCATCCTTCATATACTAAACATAATATTCCGTACAACTTAACAGGAACGGTGTGTATTATTGTTTCAAATGAAAACACTAAACTTCAACCTTTCCTCGAATTAAGAATATTTCTTTCTAAACAAGGATATTGAGACTTACTAACCAAGGATGGAATTAATAAGATTAAATGTGTCCATCAAAAGGACAAGCTTGACATAGATGAACATATTTTGGCTCAGGTCATTACTTTTTACCCTCACCATCCAAACCCGAAGCATACAGTAATTTATATTTTGTTTTACCTTTTACAAAAAGGTTGCGCTATGAAGTACTTGTTATCTAAAACACAACGTATCAACAGCCGCAAACAATGTAAACACTTAAAGCAATTACTAACTACTTCCATGTTCGAGAGGACTATATGGATTTATAATTAAGTGATGACTTGTTTTTCCAGTAAAGTATGATGAATTATCTCTGTCACGATATCTAAATAAGAACATGGATCAAACTTATTCTCATTATATCCTACATCCAGAGAGATCCAGATTGAAAGGTCAAAATATCAAAGTTTGCACTAAAGGTCAGAGGTCAACATATACCACTTCATGATTTTGGAACACCACTAGTAGACCAGTAATATGATCGAATTGACAAATGTGATCAATCAGTGACTGGACAATGCTTTGTTTAATGACACCACTAGAGCACATTGATTAATTAATCATCCATCAGCTATTGGATGTCAGACAATTGGTAATTAAGTGATTCGTAGTAATTGGAGGAAACCCGGTACATTTTCTTAATGCAGCAAGAGATCTTTTATATGCACTTTCCCACAGACAGAAAAACACATACCAGTTGTGGTGCACTGGTTGGAACGAGAAAAATTATTATAATAAGATGCTAAAAATAAATATATTGCGTTAAAACGAAAATCAACCTATGGAAAATAGGATTAATTGCTATTTGTATTAAAATGTGGGACTATGACCTTTAACATGGAATAAACTGTCTGTGTTTCTGTCTGTCTGTCTGTTTATATAATTTGATGTATGTTTATGTAACATAAATGACTTTCCGTCTACAATGAAAATATAATGTGTCTTTGTTTTCCTTTAGCTATCAAGTTGACCATGTCAGCGGAATCCACAGAGGCTGTGATAGATAAGCCATTAAACCTGACTTGTAAGCTGGAACACCCTACTTCTGGTCTTGTTAGAGGTACACTTGAGTTTTGGAGGAAAAACAGCGTTGTCGCCTCACTGCGGCAAGACGGCCCGACCTGCTCAGTACTCACCAGTACAGCTAAAGGCTATAAAGCCAAGTGCGGGCAGGGAACGGACCAAGAGTTTTCAAGTGTTAACACGTACATTTTGGAGATCGCAAGTTTAGCATCCCGCGATGTAACGGACTGGTTTTGTAGTGTAAAAAAGGCGACAAAAGCAACACATTTACTGTGCCCAGTAAGTATTGCTTACGTTCCTATATACTCGTGACGTCATATTCAGATTTAAAATCTAATCTGGCTAAATTAAAACTAAAGAGTCTGTCTAAAATTTAATTTCACCTTTCGATATATTGATGATCTTATATCATTCAGTACTAATAAGATCACAGATTACCTTCCATTAAAGGGACATTCCTGAGTTTTCTGCATTATAAAATAGTTCTGAATAATAAAATATTTCTACGGTTAAACTGACATATTAAATATATTTTCTTGTTTAGAATATCAGTGTCTGTATATTCAATGTGTTTCTGGACGTCTTAATATTTGTAAGAAGCCCAAATTGGATGTTTAGGAAACAAAATGAAATTTAACTTGGTACAAATATTAGAACGATCAGAATCACGTTTAATATACAGCCACTAATATTTTATGAAGAGTACTCTTGGAGACCCTAATGTGGACTGTTATTTTGTAGAGGATGAGGAATCTTCTAGTTCTGATTGGTTATTGATCACTATAATCTGTGTTGGGTGTGTTGTCTTCCTCTCGTTGATCATCATGGGCATCATATGTTGGAGGTAAGTATAATCAACACATCATTGAATACTGGCAAACAATCTCGTTGCCAGACCCCTGGGGCAAGTGGAATATGATGTTGAGGCAAGTAATGTGCACGATCTACCTTGCGCGTTGGCAAGTGAACTATTAAGGAATTAAATTTCCAATAAAATAACGAAATTTATTTGTAAAGTATTGTTATTAAATTGCAGTGTTTCATCTATTTCTGTATCTACCAGTGTCTTCTATCTGAATAGCTGATACATTATGATTGATAACGAATGAGTTAGTATTAGGGTTAACTACTTTAGGTATGGGATTCTCGTTAACAGTCTACGTTTGAATGAATGGGGAGAATTCCAGCGAAACTGAATCATCCCTTCAATGTTGATTGTTGACTTTAAAATGCTGTTTTCTCTCGTAAAACTAACAGTTCCGCAATATTTTTGGGGATACTAAAAGAAATGGTTAAATGAGACGGCATATCTGTTGATGGTGTTGCCAATTATGTGGATTACCTACTTATTATTATTATTATTATTATTAGGCATATTATCATTATTATTAGTCGGGACGGTAGTAGCCCAGTTGTAAAGCGCTTGCCTAATGCGTTGTCAGTATGGGATCGATTCCCGTCAGTGAGCCTATTGGGCTATTTGTCGTTCCAGCCAGTGCACCACGAGTGGTATATAAAAAGGCCGTGGTATGTGCTAAGAACACCACTAGAGCACATTGATTTATTAATTGTCAGCTATTGGATGTCAAACTTTGGGTAATTCTGATATTAGAGACTTAGACAGAAAAACGGTACATTTGTTTTTCCATTAGTAGCAGGGGATGTTTTATATGCACCATCCCACAGACAGGATATCACATGCCACGGCCATTGATATACATGTCGTGGTGCAGTGACTGGAACGAGAAATAGCATAATAGACCCACTGACGGGGATTGATCCTATACCGACCATACACCAACAAGCACATTTTGTTTCTTTAAAAATAAAATAAAAATTACTTGGTTAGTTTTTAGAAAAAAATTTATTACTTAAATAGCTCCCATCAGAATATATGCCATGTTGTCTGACCTTTGGTGAATAAACTTTGCAGACAAGGTTTTGGGAACTTTCGATTGTCATGAGAAGTAGTCATCAGCCTATATTTTTGTTCCAAATGACGTCCTATCTCAATCAACTTCAGAAAAGTTGTGTAGGCATATAAGTTCATGGGACTTTGGATGACCAATTACCTGCACACATGTCAGTACATCTATTTCTTTGTATTTCACACCCATGCCAGTGCAGAACTTCAGATGAGCGATTGCCAAGGCAGTCATTAGAGGCGAGTTCTACCAAGAGAATAAATACATCTGTATCAGGGGACCGTACATGGATTTCTCTGAATGTGCTGTCACGAAAACTGTCAGGAACATGGAGAGGAATCAAATGTCCACCTCCTAAAGTCTTCTTCAACTGTATGACGGAATTGACCTTCACTAGTATGTTGTAGATGAGCAGGATTTGCTTCAAGGATCCTTCAGAATGCTCCAACAGAGCCTGAGCTAGGAGTTTGCATACTCCCTTCTTCGTTTCAAATGATGACAGAAGTTCCTTGGGTGATATGGTGCTAATGTTCATCTTGTCATGAACTTCGTAGCTAGCACTAGCAGCTGCAGCAGAAGCTGCTCCTTTTTACATTGGCTTTGCTTTTAGGCATCCTTCGATATAGTGGTAGAAGTGTTTTCTCGCCTCGTCATAGACTTTCAACGTTCTTGAGATGATATATCTTGGCCATGCCGGGTGTGGAGAGAAGTAGGAAGACATCAACTTGAAGCATGGAGCGTGGCACTCCGGCTATCTCGTACCTTTGGCAGCATGCTCCATGTTAGCAGTGGATGGATCCCTGCTCCGTTACACAGACAATGTGATACAGATCTGTTTATTCACTAGATGAATCTCGCCTCTAATGATCGCCTTGGCACTCTGACTCAGGTGGAGTTCTGCAATGGCATGGGTGCAAAATGCAGTTGTATGAAGGTTTGTGTAGGTAATTGGACCCTGAAAGGCCTACGGTCTTATAGGCCTACACACTTTCTCTGGAGCTGATTGTGGAAGAAACATCACTGGAATTTCGTTAAAAAAAAATTTAAAAAAAAAAAAAAAAAAAAAACCTGGGCTGATGCCTATCTCCCAATTGAAGATGATAATCCCATTACCGATATTCACACCCTTGGCGAAGGAGTCATGTCATCTTCAAACTTGGTGAGTGGTGAACTCCCACAAAGAATAAAAGCATTGGAAACATTTGAAAGGTCCACGGGAATAACCTGCAATCTAGCAATTTTGTTAAGTGATTTTTCCAAACATTATTTTAAAATTTACAACTTTGTAAAGTTGTAGAATATTCATACCCAAGAAAGCATAATTTACCACCAACTTTTAATGGCCTATAACAATTATAGGCTTATAATTCAGTTTGTCATTGTGAGCTTGACATACACAACCGTTATAATAATGTTTATTTGCACATCATAGGTTGTTCCTGTGCACCCTTCGTTTGTTTGCATATAGTATTCACCCAAGGGTCCGAGAATGTTGTCTACCATCTGGTGGAAGCTTTTTAGATAGAAAATAAAAAACAAAAACCAACACCCTCGAGGCTTAGATGCTACCCCCCACTCGCACCGCTCTGTTGGGCATTGATATGTGTTCTAACAAACAACCAGAAATATCCCAAGTCAGTAATAGAGTATTGATCTTTGTTCTAACAGAAACCAGGAATATACTTGATTTGTTCTAACCAATCCCCCCCCCCCCCCCAACAAAAAAAGAAAAACAAAAACAGAAATATTCGAAATCAGTAATAGGGTAATTACCTTTGTTGTAACAGAAAAGCAGGACTATTTTTATGTGGTCTAACAGAAGACAAGGAATACTGCAAATCGGTAATGGGGCATTGATCTGTGTTCAAACAAAAAAATCTCCAGGAATATTCTTGATATGTGTTCTAACACAAAACCAGGACTATTCCACGTTTGTAATAGGTCTACCGATCTGTGTTCTAATAGAAAACCATTAATATTCCAAATCAGTAATAGGGTATTGATCTGTGTTCTAGCAAAACAGTCAAGAATATTCCAATTCAGTGATAGGGTATTGGTCTGTGTTGTAACAAAAACAAAACTCCCAAAACCACAGAAATATTCCAAGTCAATAATAGGGTATTGATCTGTGTCCTAACAGAAAACTAGGAATACTACACGTCAGTAACAGGGCATTTATCTGTGTTCTAACAGAAAACCAGGAATATATAAGTCAGTAATAGTGTATTGATATTTGCTTTGACAGAAAACCAGGAATTTTCTTGATACGTTCTAACAAAAAACCAGGAATATTCCAAGTCAGTAATGGGACATTGATCTTTGTTTTAATGAAAATCCAGGAAAGTTCAAATTCAGTAATAGGGTACTGATCTGTGTTCTGTGTTCTAGTAAAAACAAAAAGAAGACTATTCAAATTCAGTAATAGGGTATTGATCTGTCGTCTAATACAAAACCAGTAATACTCCAAGCCAGGAATAGGGTAGTCATATGTGATTTAGCAACAACAAAAAAACACCCCAGGAATATTCCAAATCAGTAATGTGATATAGATCTGTGTTCTATTTTTTTTTTTTTAAATCCAGGAATATTCCAAGTGAGTAATAGGGCATTGACCTGTGTTCTAACAGAAAACAAGGACTTTTCTTGACGTGTTCTAATAGAAAATCTGAAATATTCCAAGTCGGTAATAGCATATTGATCTGTGTTCTAACAAAATGCCAGAAATATTCCAAGTCAGTAATATGGTATTGATATGTGTTCTTACAGAAATCGATCACAACGATTGGCAACTAGGGAGACAGACTTGGTTCCAGAAACGACAAAACCGTCTACAGTCGACCAGACTAATGTGTCATTAGATGATCCAAGGTAAATCCTACTGTTACTATTAACAGCACCACAACCAGCACAGCACCACAACCACCAGTATCACCACCATTATTACTACTAGTACTACAATTACTGTCATCACTACTACTACTACTATCGCCACAACTACCACCAGTATCACCATATAACACCACTATTTACTCCTACTTTTACTATTACCATCACTACTACCACTAGCACCACAACCAGTACGGCACCACAACTACCAGTATCACCAACATTGCTACTACCACTACTACCACTATAATTACAACTACTACCATCACCACTACAACTACTACTATTATCGCCACAAATACTACCACTATCACCATCTGGCACCACCATTTACTACTACTATTGCTACTACCACCACTACTACCAGTATCACCACCATTATTACTACTAATACTACTACTATCACTACTACAAGTATCACCACCATTATTACTACTAATACTAATACTACTACCACCACCACCGCTACTACTACTACTACAACCATCACGGCATCAGAACTATCAGTATCACTACTACTACTACTACTACTACTAATACTACTACGACCACAACCATCACGGTATCACAAATATTAGTATCACCACCACTATTATTATTACTACTACTACTACCATGACTACTATTACTACCGACACAACCATCACGACACCACAACTACCACCAATATCACCACCTGGCAACACTATTACTATTATGAAGATGACTTTGACATCCAAATTATGGGAGTCAGATATTTCAATTGTACACACCAGGGCCCCGTTCCACGAAGCGATCTTAGCGCTACGATCACCTTAAGTACATAAGGTAGTTATGCACTTAAGGTGATCTTAGGGCTAAGATAACTTCGTGGAACGGGCCCCAGAACAATGTGTGATAGTAAGCAAAATTACTTCAGATGATAATCCATAATAGTTGCCAAAATTCATAATATCTTACATTTGTATACAACTATTACTACCATAACTACTACCACAATCATCATGATACCATAACTACCACTATGACTACCACTATTACTACTAGTAGTTACTACCGCCACTACTACATTACTTCAACCACCACAGCTATTATTATTACTACTTTGGGGGTATAGACCGGGGATTGCTACTGCTGATTACACTTAGTGAACTAAATAAAGTTTAAAGTCATTATTAATAGCATTCATACTATAACAACTACTGCTACTCCTAAATAAAACAACAACAAATACTCATAAAAGAAAAAGAAAAAGAATCTTAACTGTTAGAAAAGGCTGCACATTTTGTTGACTCTTTATCAACACATCATGTTCCAGAGTGTTTGTTTTTGTTTGTTTTGTTTTCATTTTGTTTTGTTTTTCTAGAAGCGAACGACGGGAATCTAGGTTATCTTTCATGAAAGGGCGGAGGTCCTCAAAGAGTCCAAGTCATAAATCCTCTAGTTCATATTCCAAGGAAGGGCAGAGACACGGCACTTCAAAGAAAGGAAGTATAGATATGTATGTATTGGTTGCTTTTTTTGTGGCTTTTTTTTACATCTATTCACTGTATTAAGAAAAGGGCCATTCAGTACTATTTGTTTGTTTTTTTATTCTAAAACAACATAAAACATTTGGTAAATGGTGTCATTGAACAAACACAACACATCCAGTTAGAAGGTTGCGTTCATAACAGATTGCATCACGACTACTATACTACCACCACTACTACTACTACTACTACTACTACTACTACTACTACTACTACTACTACTACTACTACTACTACTACTACTACTACTGTTACTACTATTTCTAAACTACTAATACCACCACTACTAGCACTACTACTTTTACTACTATCACTACCACCACCATTACTGGTAGTCTACTACAACTACTACTACCCGTAGTTACTACTACTAGTAGTACTACTACTGCCACTACAACTACTGCTACAATGACTAATACTACTAGTAGTTACTATCACTACTACTATTAATATCACTAGTAGAACTGCTAAACACTACTATAAGAACTACTACTACTACTATACTACTACTAGTGCTATTACTACTACTACTACTATACTACTACTACTACTACCGCCACCACCACCATCACTACTACCACTACTTCTACTACTGCCACAACCATTACAGCACCACAACTACTACTACCATCACCACCACCAGCATCACTACGACTCTTACTACTAGTAGTTACTACCATCACTACTACTTATAACACTACCACCGCTATTACTGCATTACTTCAACCACCACAGCTATTATTATTACTACTTTGGGGGTATAGACCGGGGATTGCTACTGCTGATTACACTTAGTGAACTAAATAAAGTTTAAAGTCATTATTAATAGCATTCATACTATAACAACTACTGCTACTCCTAAATAAAACAACAACAAATACTCATAAAAGAAAAAGAAAAAGAATCTTAACTGTTAGAAAAGGCTGCACATTTTGTTGACTCTTTATTAACACATCATGTTCCAGAGTGTTTGTTTTTGTTTGTTTTGTTTTCATTTTGTTTTGTTTTTCTAGAAGCGAACGACGGGAATCTAGGTTATCTTTCATGAAAGGGCGGAGGTCCTCAAAGAATCCAAGTCATAAATCCTCTAGTTCATATTCCAGGGAAGGGCAGAGACCCGGCACTTCAAAGAAAGGAAGTATAGATATGTATGTATTGGTTGCTTTTTTTGTTGCTTTTTTTACATCTATTCACTGTATTAAGAAAAGGGCCATTCAGTACTATTTGTTTTGTTTTTTATTCTAAAACAACATAAAACATTTCTTCTCCAACATTTGGTAAATGGTGTCATTGAACGAACACAACACATCCAGTTAGAAGGTTGGGTTCATAACAGATTGCATCATGACTACTATACTACCACCACTACTACTACTACTACTACTACTACTACTACTGTTACTACTACTTCTAAACTACTAATACCAACACTACTAGCACTACTACTTTTACTACTATCACTACCACCACCATTACTGGTAGTCTACTACAACTACTACTACCTGTAGTTACTACTACTACTACTACTACTACTACTACTACTACTACTACTACTACTGCCACTACAACTACTGCTACAATGACTACTACTACTAGTAGTTACTATCACTACTACTATTAATATCACTAGTAGAACTGCTAAACACTACTCCTATAAGTACTACTACTACTACTACTACTACTACTATACTACTACTAGTGCTACTACTACTACTACTATACTACTACTACTACTATACTACTACTAGTGCTACTACTACTACTACTACTACTATACTACTACTACTACTATACTACTACTAGTGCTACTACTACTACTACTACTACTACTATACTACTACTACTACTACCACTACTACTACTACAACTACTATACTACTACTACTACTACTACTACTACTACTACTACTACTACTACTACTACTACTACTACTACTACTACTACTACTACTACTACTACTACTACTACTACTACTACTACTACTACTACTACTACTACCACCACTACTACTACTACTATACTACTACTACTACTACTACTACTACTACTACTACTACTACTACTACTACTACTACTACTACTACTACTACTACTACTACTACTACTACTACTACTACTACTACTACTACTACTACTACTACTACCACTACTACTACTACTACTACTATACTAACTACTACTACTACTACTACTATACTACTACTACTACTACTACTACTACTACTACTACTACCACTACTACTACTACTACTACTATACTAACTACTACTACTACTACTACTACTACTACTACTACAACTACTATACTACTACCACTACTACTACTATTACTATACTACTACTACTACTACTACTACTACTACTACTACTACTACTACTACTACTACTACTACTATACTACTACTACTACTACTACTACTACTATACTACTACTACTACTACTACTATACTACTACTACTACTACCGCCACCACCATCACTACTACCACTACTTCTACTACTGCCACAACCATTACAGCACCACAACTACTACTACCATCACCACCACCAGCATCGCTACGACTATTACTACTAGTAGTTACTACCATCACTACTACTTATAACACTACCACCGCTATTACTACATTACTTCTACCACTACAGCTATTATTATTACTACTTGGGGGATATAGACCAGGAATTGCTACTGCTGATTACACTTAGTGAACTAAATAAAGTTTAATAGCTCTCATAATATAACGACAACTACTGCTGCTGCTACTACAAAAACAACAACAAATACTCATACAAAAACGACAATTAGTACTACTACTAATAATAATATTATTACTACTGCTATTACTACTACTACTACTACGACTACTACTACCGCTACTACTACTACTATGGCTACTACTACTACTACTACTACTACTACTACTACGGCTATTACTTTTGCTAATACGACTACTACTACTACTACTACTACTACTACTACTACTACTACTACTACTACTACTACTACTCATACTACTACTACTAACAATAATAATAATAATAATAATAATAATAATAATGGTAATAATAATAATAATAATACTTGTACTACTACTATTATTACTACTACTAATAATAATAATACTTGTACTGATACTATTATTACTACTACTGCTGCCACCACCACTACTACTATTATTGCTACTACTACAGTACTACTACTACTGCTATTACTACTACTACTACTACTATTATTATTATTGCTACTACTACACTACTACTTCTACTACTTCTACTTCTACTACTACTACTACTGCTGCTACTATACTACTACTATAGCATTACTACCACTACTATATTACTACTACTACTACTACTACTACTATACTACTACTATAGCATTACTACCACTACTATATTACTACTACTACTACTACTACTACTACTACTACTACTATACTACTACTATAGCATTACTACCACTACTATATTACTACTACTGCTACTACTACTGCTATCATTTCTTTAGTTCATACATATGTTTTGTTTTGAAAGGGTCTTCTTCCTCTAAATAATTTAAGCAATATTTTCAGACGTGCGCATTCAGACGTGCCTTTATTTCCCCAAGCTCTACAAAGGCTTTTGGCATCTGCACTGCAACACGCGGATTTAGAACCATAGTGTATCGATGTTAACACCACATCTCTGTAGACAAATAATCTTAACTGTTAGAAAAGGCTAGATATTTTGTTGACTCTTTATCAACACATCATGTTCCAGAGTATTTGTTTTTGTTTGTTTTGTTTTCATTTTGTTTTGTTTTTCTAGAAGCGAACGACGGGAATCTAGGTTATCTTTCTTGAAAGGGCGGAGGTCCTCAAAGAGTCCGAGTCATAAATCCTCTACTTCATATTCCAGGGAAGGGCAGAGACACGGCACTTCAAAGAAAGGAAGTATAGATATGTATGTATTGGGTTTTTTTTTACATCTATTCACTGTATTAAGAAAAGGGCCATTCATTACTATTTGTTTTTTATTCTGAAACAACATAAAACATTTCGTCTCTAACATTTGGTAACGAACCCAACACACCCAGTTAGAAGGTTGGGTTCATATCAGATTACATCACCACTACTATACTACCACCACTACTACTACTACTACTACTACTATTACTACTACTTCTAAACTACTAATACCACCACTACTACACTACTATTTTTACTAATATCACTACCACGACCATTACTGGTAGTCTACTACAACTACTACTATATGTAGTTACTACTACTACTACTACTACTACTACTACTACTACTACTACTACTACTACTACTACTACTACTACTACTACTACTACTACTACTACTACTACTACCACTACAACTACTGCTACAATGACTACTACTAGTAGTAGTTACTATCACTACTACTATTAATATCACTAGTAGAACCGTTAAGCACTACTGCTATAAGTACTACTATTAGTACTACTACTACTACTACTACTACTACTACTACTACTACTACTACTACTACTACTACTACTATTGATGTTACTGCTATTGTTCCAGTACAACAACATACCCTACTACAACTACTACCACTACTTCAGCTACTACTACTACTTGTACATTTCCAATCATTAAAATAAATGTGTTCTTGCTTGTTTTCTTTCTAATAATTATATAGGCAAAACTATAACATATCTGATGACGAACGGCTGTCTACAACGGGTGAGAGCAAACACCAAACGAAATCAAAGGAAGAAACACCAGAATCGCCCAAACCAGGCTCGACGTATGTGCAATAAGTGATTGATTACACTTAGTGAGCAAAATTCACTTTGAAACCATACTCATACTACAACAACAACAACTACTACAAAAACAACAACACCAACTACAACAATGACAACAGCAACTACTACTACTAGGCTACTATTATTACTACTTATGTAGTTGCTACTACTATCATTATTACTACTACTATACTGCTTTTATTACTACTACTACTACTACAACTACTACTATCACTACTGCTGCTGCTACTACTACTACCACTACTACTACAACTACCGCTACTGTTACTACTACTACTACCATTAGTATCACGACTACCACCACTAATACTGTTACTACCACTACTGCAACTGCCACTACTACTACTACTGCTACTACTACCACTAGTATGCCTACTACTGCACTGCTACTACCAATACTACTACTACTACTTCTAAACTACTAATACCACCATTACTAGCACTACTACTTTTACTACTATCACTACCACCACCATTACTGGTTGTCTACTACAACTACTACTACCTGTAGTTACTACTACTACTACTACTACTACTACTACTACTACTACTACTACTACCTCTACAACTACTGCTACAATGACTACTACTACTAGTAATTACTATCACTACTACTATTAATATCACTAGTAGAACTGCTAAGCACTATTGCTATAAGTACTACTATTACTACTACTACTACTACTACTACTACAACAATTACTATTGATGTTACTGCTATTGTTCCAGTGCAACAGCACCTACTACAACTACAACCACTACTTCAGCTACTACTACTACTTGTACATTTCCAATCATTAAAATAAATGTGCTCTTGGTTGTTTTCTTTCTAGGCAAAACTATGAAAACTCTGATGACGAACGGCTGTCTACAACGGGTGAGAGCAAACACCAAACAAAATCAAAGGAAGAAACACCAGAATCACCCAAACCAGGCTCGACGTATGTGCAATAAGTGATTGATTACACTTAGTGAGCAAAACTCAGTTTGAAGCCATACTCATACTACAACAACAACAACTACCACTACAACAAAAACAACACCACCAACTACAACAACGACAACAACAACTACTACTACTAGTCTACTATTATTACTACTTATGTAGTTACTACTACTATTACTACTACTATACTGCTTGTACTACTACTATTACTACAACTACTACTATGACTAATACTACTACTACTACTACAACTATTACTACTACTACTGCTACTACTACAACTATTACTACTACTACTACTACTACTACTACTACTACTACTACTGTTACTACTACTTCTAAACTACTAATACCACCACTACTAGCACTACTACTTTTACTACTATCACTACCACCACCATTACTGGTAGTCTACTACAACTACTACTACCCGTAGTTACTACTACTACTACTACTACTACTACTACCACCACCACTACCACTACCATTAGTATCACGACCACCACCACTAATATTGCTACTACCACTACTGCAACTGCCACTACTACTACTACTGCTACTACTACCACTAGTATGCCTACGACTGCACTCCTACTACCAATACTACTACTACTACTACTACTACTACTACTACTACTACTACTTCTAAACTACTAATATCACCACTACTAGCACTACTACTTTTACTACTATCACTTCCACCACCATTACTGGTAGTCTACTACAACTACTACTACCTGTAATTTACTATTACTACTACTACTACTACTACTACTACTACTACTACTACTACTACTACTACTACTACTACTACTACTACTACTACTACTACTACTACTACTACTACTACTACTACTACTACTACTACTACAACTACTACTACCCGTAGTTACTACTACTACTACTACTACTACCTGTAATTTACTATTACTACTACTACTACTACTACTACTACTACTACTACATCTACAACTACAACTACTGCTACAGTGACTACTACTAGTAGTTACTATCACTAATACTATTAATATCACTAGTAGAACTGCTAAGCACTACTGCTATAAGTACTACTACTACTACTACTACTACTACTACTACTACTACTACTACTACTACTACTACTACTACTACTATTACTACAACAACAATTACTATTGATATTACTGCTATTGTTCCAGTGCAACAGCACCTACTACAACTACTACCACTACTTGTACATTTCCAATCATTAAAATAAATGTGTTCTTGGTTGTTTTCTTTCTAGACAAAACTATGAAAACTCTGATGACGAACGGCTGTCTACAACGGGTGAGAGCAAACACCAAACAAAATCAAAGGAAGAAACACCAGAATCGCCCAAACCAGGCTCGACGTATGTGCAGTAAGTGATTGATTACACTTAGTGAGCAAAATTCACTTTGAAACCATACTCATACTACAACAACAACAACTACTACAAAAACAACAACACCAACTACAACAATGTCAACAACAACTACTACTACTAGTCTACTACTACTAGTCTACTATTATTACTACTTATGTAGTTACTACTACTATTATTATTACTACTATTACTACTACTACTACTACTGCTATACTGCTTTTACTACTACTACTACTACTACTACAACTATTACTAGTACTACTACTACTACTACTACTACTACTACCACTACCACTACCGCTACTGTTACTACTACCACTACCATTAATATCACGACTACCACCACTAATACTGCCACTACCACTACTGCAACTGCCACTACTACTACTGCTACTACTACCACTAGTATGCCTACGACTGCACTTCTACTACCAATACTACTACTACTACTACTACTACTACTACTACTACTACTTCTAAACTGCTAATACCACCACTACTAGCACTACTACTTTTACTACTATCACTACCACCACCATTACTGTAGTCTACTACAACTACTACTACCTGAAGTTACTACTACTACTACTACTACTACTACTACTATTACTACTACTACTACTACCTCTACAACTACTGCTACAATGACTACTACTACTAGTAGTTACTATCACTACTACTATTAATATCACTAGTAGAACTGCTAAGCACTACTGCTATAAATACTACTATTACTACTACTACTGCTACTAGTACTACTACTATTACTACTACTACTATTACTACTACTACTACTACTACTACTACTACTACTACTACTACTACAACAACTACTACTATTGATGTTACTCCTATTGTTCAGTACAACAACAGCCACTACTACAACTACTACCACTACTTCAGCTACTACCACTACTTGTACATTTCCAATCATTAAAATAAATGTGTTCTTGGTTGTTTTCTTTCTAGGCAAAACTATGAAAAATCTGATGACGAACGGCTGTCTATAACGGGTGAGAGCAAACACCAAACGAAATCAAAGGAAGAAACACCAGAATCGCCCAAACCAGGCTCGACGTATGTGCAGTAAGTGATTTGTTACACACAGTGAGCAAAAAAATTTTGAAGCCATTATTAAAAGCACTCATACTACAACAACAACAACTACAGTAACAACAACTATTATTACTACTTCTGTAGTTACTACTACTACTATTATTATTACTACTACTACTACTACTACTACTACTACTACTACTACTACCACTATACTGCTTTTACTACTACTACTACTACTACAACTACTACTATGACTAATACTGTTACTATCACTACTACTACTATTACTACTACTATTACCACTACTGTTACTACTACCACTACCATTAGTATCACGACTACCACCACTAATAATGCTACTACCACTACTGCAACTGCAACAACTACTGCTACTACTACCACTAGTATGCCTACGACTGCACTGCTACTACCAATACTACTAGTACTACTACTACTACTACTAATTATTATTATACTATTACTACTGTCAAACCACCACCACCACCACAATAATAGTTCCATAACCAATTTACGGGGACAAAGGTTTGAAGGTGTTTTTCATATCTTCAAAGCCTTCTGAATAAACGTCGGTGGGTGACCCGCTCAAAACAAGATGGCCGCCAAAATTATCAAAACACGTGTTTTGCAGTGTTTGCTTGTCGAATGAAGATGACTTCGATGTCCAAATATATGGTTTGGGGGTATAAACAGACACTGATATTTTTGACAAAAACATATTTAAAATGTAATTTTATTTGTTAAAACTATATCATCACAAGCAGTAATTTATTATATCGATAAATGACATTTAAATATCTACAGACAGATTCAGGAAAAAGTTTTATTTTCAATGAAACATCTATGCCAGAATGACGTGGTATTGTTTCAAGTCAGCATATATTGAACATTAAAAGCCAGAGCTAAAAAATGCTGGTCAACATCAAGTGGATTAATCTCTTTAAATCTATTACAGGTACATCTATACTCGATTTAATTATACATAACGACTATTTCATTACTTTTAAACTTGAACGATTACTAAACAAATTTTGGAGAGATACATTACACAGCTAGTTACAGATACAACAAAAACAACAACCACGTAATATAGATGACATTTTGGGTATTAATATTTGGTACAACAGTAAAATTTGTAAAGATAGAAAACCATTTTTATTTTAAAAAATGTATCTTAAAACTGATATCATATTTATAGGTGATCTATTGAATGAACAAGGAGACTTCCTAAAATACGCAGATTTCATAGCAAAATATCACACACCTACGAATTGTTTGCAATATGCTTCATTAATAAATGCTACTAAATCCTTTATACATAACTTAAACAACTTAACGGATGATATTTTTACATAAATAAAAAAGCCCATTTTCCCATTTAAACTAAGCATATTGTTAAACGACAAAAGTGGCTGTAAACATATATACGATATACTAAATACTAGAATAATAATACCAAAATCACAAATAAAATATGCAAATGAAGGGTTTATATATAATATACAGGAATGGGAAACATGTTTATACTCTCCCTTTCCATAGCGTAAAAGATACATCCTTAACATGGTTTCAATATAGAAGTCTGCACAGAATCCTGGCGACCAACAAATTCTTACGTATGATTCATTATATTGATTCTAATGCTTGTAGCTTTTGTAGGAATTATTCAGAAACACTAATACATTTATTTTTTAAGTGGGAAAAAGTTCATAATTTATGGAAAGAAGTAAAATCATGGGTTTTTTTTTGAAAAACAGGAAACGAAATCAATTTCAGCAAAGATATCATCATATTTGGTATAACTAATAACAAGAACAGTAGCTTCATAAATTGGTTAACTATAAATATCAAGTATTATATCTACAGTATGAAAATACAGAAATGTGTTTTAAATATAAATAGCGTTAAAAATATGTTAAAAACTAAATTTGATATCGAAAAATATATTCTTTTTAAAAATTGTAGCTATGAAACTTTCCATAAAAAACGGAATCCTTGGCTTGACCTTTTTATTGACTGAAACTTAACAATACCACTTTTCACCAACAGAAAAAAAGGAAAAATTTAGCTTGTCTGGAAATATATTTCGTCCAAAGCAAACCTTCTTAATTGTTTTTCACAATATTGCCTACTTTCAATGTTTTTTCTTCTCTTCCATACACAACATGTTTCTTACCCTTCCAAGCACTCTTTTTTTCCATCCTCTTTCACTATTCTGTTTTGATTTTAAGTTAAAATACATCTTATACATTATCCCTATATGTGTGAAATAATAATACAGTAGTAGTAATGGTAATGGTATTGACGGTGGTGATGATAATAATAATAATAATAATCATTGTACTATTTTCTGTTGCAATTTATCCATTAAATTAATTTAATTTTCCTTTCCTTCAATCTTTCAATCTTCTCTCTTTAATCGCCTTCCTTCTCTTTATTTATATTATTTCTAGCTTCTCTGTTAACCCCATAAAACTATAAATTATGTTTTACATGTATCTATGTCCATTATTACAGTTTGATTAATGTGCTATATATATATATATATATATATATATAGAGAGAGAGAGAGAGAGAGAGAGAGAGAGAGAGAGAGAGAGAGAGAGAGAGAGAGAGAGAGAGAGAGAGAGAGAGAGAGAGAGAGAGAGACAGAGAGAGAGAGAGAGATATTTATATATAGATATATAGATATAGATGTGTGTGTGTTTGTGTGTTTGTGTGTTTGTGTGTGTGTGTGTGTGTGTGTGTGTGTGTGTGTGTGTAATGCTTAACATATTATATGATTGTAAAGTAGCGATTCCAGGGCCCCAACCCTGGCACTACTATATTTGTTTTCTGGCGTCAATAAACTTTATTTAAAAAACAAAAACAAACAAACAAACAGAAAATATCAAGGGACACTGACTATTGAAAAGGTGCAATCATCTGTTTTGACATACAGCTTAGTTTGGTGCCAGTGTTAGATTGGGTATGAAACTGGCTTGGTATCTTCAGTAGTTAATGTCTTATGTCTAACTTTGGTGGGTAAATTAGAGGTATTTAATACTTTATCCTGCTAGCTGCCATTGAATAATATAATATAAAAAATCAACATTATAGCGGGTTGTGAAATTAAACCTTTTAGTCAATTCTTTATTTGCATTACCATAGTTTGACACCCAATAGGCGATGTATTTTTCGTGCTGGGGTGTCGTTAAACATCCATTCATTCATTCATTATAGCGGGTAGTGAAATTAAACCTTTTAGTCAATTCTTTATTTGCATTACCATAGTATGACACCCAATAGCCGATTTATTTTTCATGCTGGGGTGTCGTTAAACATTCATTCTTTCCTTTTAGTCAAATTATTTTGTTTTGATTTGTCTGCCTAATTAATGCAGGGTTTACAAGTGAGAATCATGGAGAGGAAATCAACACCAGATCAGGAATCACACTAAGGCCCGATTTTTCGTTGACGGCTCAAAGCAGCTAGGTTTAAACCTTCGGTCAAGATCAACTAAGCCTAGTTCATAATAAACCATGATTCATTTCAGATCCTATTTCACGTGCGAAATCATTATCTCGCTCAACTAAACCAGGCTGTTCCATGAAGCGGACGTTTCATGTACCCCTTCATATGTTCATGTTTTGTTTCTTTTTACCAGTAATGACAGCCCGTAGTAACAATTATACTCATTACTTATAAATACTTATTTATATTATTAGTGAACATAGGGATGTTGTCGTGGATAAAAAAAAAAAAAAAAAAAGCAGAAGTAACAGGGAAATAGAACGTGCGTGGACGACAATGACCACTAAATTTAATGCAATTCAAGGCACCCGAAATCGTACAACTAAACAATTAAAAGGATGCTGGAAAAAAGTTGCCGAGTCTTGCATAAGAACAGCAAAGATGTATAATATTGTTCTAAAGACTTTGCTAGAAAAGAGAACTGATTCATATTCTGCAGTTATAGTTGGATACTCTAGAAAACATACCGACTTTCAAACTTGCAGACAATCTGTATATTCAATATTGTCCATATATATAAAAAAATGTTTTGTTTAACAACACCACTAGAACACACTGATTAATTAATCATCGGCTGTTGGATGTCAAACGTTTGGTAATTCTAACACGTTTTCAGACGAAAGTCGGTACACTTTCCATTAGTAGCAAGATATGTTTATATGCACTTTCCCACAAACAGGACATCACATATCATGGCCTTTGTCTATACCAGTCGTGGGACAGAAAATCCCTAACATTTTAGTAACTCATTAAAGCATATTCAAGTAATAAAAAACACTTTATAACAAGTTGTTAAAACATTTATGACCAATTTTCTAATTACGAATTGTTATAAACCTACATGTGACCTTGGGAGGGGTAAAAAATGATGCTAAACGCATGTGTTATAGATCTTTGGAAAGGTATTCTAAAGCATAACATGACAGGAATGGTTTCGTATTGAATTTCAAAAATAATATTTTGTTTGTTTTGTAACATCTATCTCGTCTCCAGATAATGTATTCCCTGCTGCAATGACTATAATAGCACGGTTTGCATTTGCTATACTCATGGAAGTTAAATCCGCACATACTATTTGAAATGATCCTGTTACAAGAAACCTAAACGTGACCAATAGTTGTTGCATAAGTGTAATGTTTTGGCCCCTCTTTATACGTTGTAATTGATTACGAAAGATAATTTCCAAGTTATGCACACCTTCTTTGGTAAAATGGAACCGCTGCAGAAATTCTTCGTCACTGTATACATCAAATGGGTTAAACTGTAATCTAAAAACACGCGGTATGTTGAATATACGCCTATTTTCTAGCATTATTTCCATATCGTCAACGTCCGAGTCCGCCATATTTCCATGGATCAAGGCCTTAAACGACCGATTTGGAGGTTTAACTTGAACCTGGTTCAAGAAGATTTTGATCCAAGATTCAAATTTGATTTGCAACGAGAAATGAGAATTTTAGTTGAGCCGAGTTTGAACCGAGTTTAAACCGCGAATCAGGTTTAAACCGGCGACGAGAAATCGGCCCTAAGTGTACCTGCTGCTCAATTAGTACAAACCATATGTCCCAGGATCACCTTCTTCACTTGATCATGGATGGCACCTGGTGGAAGTGCAATGACACAAAGCCTATGATCCCAAAGACATTGAGTAGTCTCATGTCAAGACGCAGTATCAATGGCAACCAAGGTAGAGGATGCAGAACATAAAACGTGCCCGACTTATCAACTGATTCGGAGCCTGAGGAGGACGCACCATCCTGGAAAAAAATTACCATAAATAAAAGTTTCTTTTCTGTGTATCCAAATAAATTTGAAAGCAAATAAGAATAATGCAGCAACTATCAGTGTGACGTTCCTAGATGAGTTATGTGAAAAAGAAAGCAAATGATTAATTTTGACAACTATTTTGGATTTTCGTCTGAAATAATTGTATATGTTATCTAATACTGGTCTAGTGTGTAAAATTTAATTCGTTGACCCCCAAAACATATATTTACACATCGAAATCATCTTCATACCTTCATACAACAGAGGCTGAAAACAGGGGTTTTAATAATTTTGGCGACTATATTGGATTTCGCCACCTAACGGAGTTAGCCCACACTTTTGAGAGGGTCACTCCCGCTACTTTTATTCAGAAAGCTTTGATGATATGGAAAAACACCAATCCTTTGTCCCCGTAAATTGGTCACGGACCTGTATTATTTTGCCTCTACTATATTATAATAAAAGGGGATTAGGGTAATCTGGCGCACCGATACCTAGGAGCCGTGTACCACTTCCCTCCTCCTTTACATGTCACCTCCAACGTCCCTGACTTTATTAGAACCTCATATGTTTCTAAGAAGTCTGCTATTCTAATCTGAATGGTAGACTGTTATTGTGGTCATGGCCGAATATTGAAACCTTTAGAGACACAGAGCTTTTGATAAATCTAAACAGCAAACTTGTACCCAGATATCAATCCCGTATCTCGGCACAATGCAGTCGAACAGGCATTTGGATAAATGCTGGATCCATGAATCTATCAAGTGCCTCATCATTAGGAGGACAACAACTCCCAAGGACAATACAATGTAAAATACTGGATCTATGAATCTCTATCAAGTGCCTCATCCATAGGAGGACAGCCACTCCCAAGGACAATACAATGTAAAATACTGGATCTATGAATCTCTATCAAGTGCCTCATCCATAGGAGGGCAGCCACTCCCAAGGACAATACAATGTAAAATACTGGATCTATGAATCTCTATCAAGTGCCTCATCCATAGGAGGACAGCCACTTCCAAGGACAATACACTGTAAGCCTTACTTCACTGCTAATAAGAGGACAGCAGCTCCAAGACTAGTTTACTAAATTTAAACTACACAGAAGATAGCTTACTGGAATAGATATAGCTGTGATGAAATGCACTCAGTGATGATATCAGGTGTTCCCGAAAAACTTACATAATATTATGTCCTACCGGTGGCAAGCGTCGTGAGTACTGCCATCACATCTTTCAAGTCTACCATTGACGAATCATTGAATTGATATAACATATTACAAATCAGTAATAGCATTTTTATTTCTTTTTCTAGCAGTGATGAGGAGCCTGAAGGAAAAACTCTAGAGGAGAAATCCAGGTAAACACTAGTGTAAACATTACCACCACCACTACTGCTTCCACCACCACCACTACTTCTACCACCACCACCATTAATACTACCACCACCACTACTACTACTGCCACCATTACTGCTACCGCTACTACTACTACTACTACAACCACTACTGGTAGTCTACTATTTCTACTAGTATGACTACTACTACTGCCACTATTACTACCACTACTATTACTACTATTGATGTCACTGTTATTGTTACAATACAACAACAGCAACTACTACCACTACTACCACTACTTCAGCTACTAACCCTAATTCTCCTACATTTCCAATCATTAAAATTAATGTGTTGTTGGGTTCTTTTTTTTTCTAATAATTTTATAGGCAAAACAATGAATACTCTTCATTGGACGTGTCTGAGAATGAAAGGCTGTCTACAACGGGTGAGAGCAAACACCAAACGAAATCAAAGGAAGAAACATCAGAATCGCCCAAACCAGGCTCGACGTATGTGCAATACTGTTTTTTGTTTTGTTTAACGACACCACGAATGAATGAATGAATGAATTAATGTTTAACGACACCCCAGCACGAAAAATATATCGGCTATTGGGTGTCAAACTATGGTAATGCAAATAAATAAAGTGATGATCAACATCAATATAAAAATTTAAGGTTTAAACAAAAACAGTGTAAAGAACTGTGCCAAAAATACAAATACAAATATCACAGAATTTTACGGACACCGAATTTTACTCTAAACTTCAATTTGTGCTGTATTGGCCATTCTTAAAGAGAATGTTACACACCTGCACCACGGTGAGGTTACAGCACGCGCAGGGGAACGACACCACGAAAAGACATTGATAAATTATCGGCTATTGGAGTCAAACATTTGCTAATTCTGATACGAAGTCATCAGAGGAAACCCGCTACATTTGTCTTAATGTAGCAAAACATCTTTTACATGCACATTCTCACAGACAGGAAAGCATATATCACGGCCTTTGACCAGTTGTAGTGCACTGGTTGGAACGAGAATAAAACATGAATCAGTTGAATGGATTCACCGGGGTGGTTCGTTCAATCCTGCGACGCAAGCAATTCGAGCGAGAACTCAACCGACTGACCTAAATCCCGCCCCTTATGTGCAATACGTGATTGATTACACCTAGTGAGCAAAAATTCACTTAGTCCTTATTGCTGGCACTCACACTACAACAACGACTACAAAAACTACTACTACTACAGAAACAATAACGACAACAACAAACACTACTATTATTATTATTATTATTATTACAACTACAATGTGTAGATTGCCTGAAATATGAGTGAAGGGCAATTTACAAATTTCCTGAAATATTCAGGCATTCTACAGATTGCCTGATTTTACACATTACATGCAACACACATACAGATGCGCTGCCAGTACAAGTAGTACTTACATGGTTCCCTTATCATCGATTGTTAGGAATTATGCAACAGAAAGAAATGTTTTATTTAACGACGCACTCAATACATTTTATTTACGGTTATATGGCGTAATACTACTACTACTAGTAGTAATAATACTTGTACTACTACTATAACTACTACTACTATTGCCAACACCACTATTATATTACTGATACTACTATAGTACTGCTACTATTTTCGCCAAATTTCATTTTAATTCGTATTTTGCGAATTTGCGAACATAAGTTTAAACCCTGACAACAACAAAAACAACAACTACTACTACTACTACTATTACTACTACTACTACTACTACTAAAAGTACTACTACTACTACTACTACTACTACTACTACTACTATCATCATTACTATACTACTGTTAATACTACTACTACCAATTCTTTGGTGAATACACGTTTTAAAGGGCTCTACACAGTTTTTTGTCATCTGCACTTTGGTTTTTGTTTCTTTTGTTTTGTTTACATTTTGTTGTGTTTTTCTAGAGATGAACGACAAGTCAAAAGTGAATCTGAGGGAAAATCTAGATCATCTTTCGAGGAAGAGGAAGGACAGATACCTATAACTTCAAAGTCCCCAGAGGAACCGAGCGACGAGACAAAACCATAAATCCTCAAAGAGTCATAGAGACAATTCCTCAGAAAGACGGGGTCATAAATCCCCGGAGTGACGCTGACACAAATCCTTGGAAGAACCGTGGAAAAGAGATACCGTCCTCACGTGTAAATCACGTGTTAGTCTTTTCGTTACTTGATGATCGTAATGTTCTGTAATGCAAATTTAATGGGGAGGGGGTAAATAAAGTGTAAAGACAGAAAGACGTTTAGCAATAGATATATTATGTTATGATGAAAAGTTTCACTGGTTAAATCGCTTGGAAAACAAGTGATTGCAGTCTGTTTGAGCAGTGACTATATTACCGATATGTAATTTTTTTTAATTCCCTCGAAATTGAGGGCGAAGTGAATTTTGCTCTTTCGTAATTGCTTTCTGTAAATACTGATAGGACATTTTGTTCTAACTACTAAGCACATAGTGTTCATGTGTGGCTTACGGATATCGGGAATTAGTTTCTCCACCAGCACCTCTCGCCTGATAATAAATAAATAATAATAATAAATACATTATAGAATAATACAATGGCTATACGCATATCTTGACTTATGTATTTAGTTAAAGTCAGGTTGTGGAATAATACAACGGTACATCACAAGTTAATTTCAAATGTTTAACATAGAAAGAATGACATTGGATAAATAGAAAACAAACCATACAAAGTATACAATGACAGAGGCTGATCTGGGAGGGGGGTGGGGGGCAGGGGCCCGCCTCCCGCCTCCCGCCTAAATTTTGCGATACCTATAATTTTATTATACATTATTATTATTTTTCGACCCCACTCCAAACCACCCCCAAAGTTACTTTGGCATTCCATCTCATGTCACTGCCCCCCCTCCCCCCCCCCCCCACCAATGGATTTTCTGGATCCGCCTCTGAATGTGGTATATGCAATATGCTTGTCAGTATGACATCTATTGCTACTGTACCCGGCATCCTGAAGTATATACTTGCATCACCGTGCAGCTGGCGAGAAGTCGAGTTGACTTGTGGGGGAGGGGGGGGGGGGGGGGGGGAATCTAGCACCACCGATAAAGCACTTGCCCAAGTTGTTTTGGTCGTATAATCAAAGCCTCTCGGTCCATCCGTTATCTATATGGATTTTCCCGTACCAATGACTGGTATATCAAAGGTTATGATATGTGAAGTCATGTCCTGTGAAAGTGCATATCAAACGTCCATTGTTGCTAATGGAAAAATGTAACGGGTTTCCACAAAGATTAAAATTGTCAGAATTATCAAATACTGGACATCCATTAGCCGATTATCTATACACAGTGGTGTCGTCAAATAAAACTAAGATTAACTCAGCTTGCTAGCAGCTTGATTTGTAGACATGAGTGCCTAAACTTTAATTGAGCTTGCTAGCAGCTTGATTTGTAGACATGAGTGCCTAAACTTTAATTGAGCTGGCTAGCAGCTTGATTTGTAGACATGAGTGCCTAAACTTTAATTGAGCTTGCTAGCAGCTTGATTTGTAGACATGAGTGCCTAAACTTTAATTGAGCTGGCTAGCAGCTTGATTTGTAGACATGAGTGCCTAAACTTTAACTGAGCTGGCTAGCAGCTTGATTTGTAGACATGAGTGCCTAAACTTTAATTGAGCTGGCTAGCACCTTGATTTGTAGACATGAGTGCCTAAACTTTAATTGAGCTGGCTAGCAGCTTGATTTGTAGACATGAGTACCTATAAAGTGTAACTGAGCTGGCTAACAGCTTGATGTGTAGACATGAGTACCTCTACAGTTTAACGGAGCTGGCTGACAGCTTGATTTGTAGACATGAGTACCTATAAACTTTAACTGAGCTGGCTGACAGCTTGATGTGTAGACAAGAGTACCTATAAAGTTTAACTGAGCTGGCTAGCAGCTCGATTTGTAGACATGAGTACTTATTAAGTTTAACTGAACTGGCTAGCAGCTCGATGTGTAGACAGGAGTACCTATAAAGTTTAACTGAGCGGGCTGACAGCTTGATGTATAGACATGAGTACCTATAAAGTATACCTTCTCTTGAAATATGTAATCAAGTGGATGTGATAACAAATAGCATGTTGACAGAGTGTTTATCCAGTGAGCGTATACCTTCTCTTGAAATATGTAATCAAGGGGATGGATAACAAGTTGACAGAGTGTTTATCCAATGAGCGTATACCTTCTCTTGAAATATGTAATCAAGGGGATAACAAGTTGACAGAGTGTTTATCAAATGAGCGTATACCTTCTCTACGTTATAATCACGGGGATGGATAACAAATAACAAGTTGACAGAGTGTTTATCCAATGAGCGTATACCTTCTCTTGAAATATGTAATCAAGTGGATAAATAACAAGTTGACAGAGTGTTTATCCAATGAGCGTATACCTTCTCTTGAAATATGTAATCAAATGGATAAATAACAAGTTGACAGAGTGTTTATCCAATGAGCGTATACCTTCTCTTGAAATATGTAATCAAGTGGGATAACAAATAACAAGTTGACAGAGTGTTTATCCAATGAGCGTATACCTTCTCTTGAAATATGTAATCAAGGGGATGGATAACAAATAACAAGTTGACAGAGTGTTTATCANAGTGTTTAATGAGCGTATACCCTCTCTTGAAATATGTAATCAAATGGATAAATAACAAGTTGACAGAGTGTTTATCCAATGAGCGTATACCTTCTCTTGAAATATGTAATCAAATGGATAAATAACAAGTTGACAGAGTGTTTATCAAATGAGCGTATACCCTCTCTTGAAATATGTAATCAAATGGATAAATAACAAGTTGACAGAGTGTTTATCCAATGAGCGTATACACTCTCTTGAAATATGTAATCAAATGGATAAATAACAAGTTGACAGAGTGTTTATCCAATGAGCGTATACCTTCTCTTGAAATATGTAATCAAGTGGATGAATAACAAATAACAAGTTGACAAAGTGTTTATCCAATGAGCGTATACCTTCTCTTGAAATATGTAATCAAGTGGATGAATAACAAATAGCAAGTTGACAGAGTGTTTATCCAATGAGCGTATACCTTCTCTTGAAATATGTAATCAAGGGGATGGATAACAAGTTGACAGAGTGTTTATCAAATGAGCGTATACCTTCTCTTGAAATATTGAATCAAATGAATAAATAACAAGTTGACAGTGTTTATCGAATGAGCGTATACCTTCTCTTGAAATATGTAATCAAGTGGATAAATAACAAGTTGATAGAGTGTTTATCGAATGAGCGTATACCTTCTTTTGAAATATGTAATCAAGTGGATAAATAACAAGTTGACAGAGTGTTTATCAAATGAGCGTACACCCTCTCTTGGAATATATAATCAAAGGATGAATAACAAGTTGACAGAGTGTTTATCCAATGAGCGTATACACTCTCTTAAAATATGTAATCAAATGGATAAATAACAAGTTGACAGAGTGTTTATCCAATGAGCGTATACCTTCTCTTGAAATATGTAATCAAGTGGATAAATAACAAGTTGATAGAGTGTTTATCGAATGAGCGTATACCTTCTTTTGAAATATGTAATCAAGTGGATAAATAACAAGTTGACAGAGTGTTTATCAAATGAGCGTATACCCTCTCTTGGAATATATAATCAAAGGATGAATAACAAGTTGACAGAGTGTTTATCCAATGAGCGTATACACTCTCTTAAAATATGTAATCAAATGGATAAATAACAAGTTGACAGAGTGTTTATCCAATGAGCGTATACTTTCTCTTGAAATATGTAATCAAGTGGATGAATAACAAATAACAAGTTGACAAAGTGTTTATCCAGTGAGCGTATACCTTCTCTTGAAATATGTAATCAAGTGGATAAATAACAAATAGCATGTTGACAGAGTGTTTATCCAGTGAGCGTATACCTTCTCTTGAAATATGTAATCAAGGGGATGGATAACAAGTTGACAGAGTGTTTATCCAATGAGCGTATACACTCTCTTAAAATATGTAATCAAATGGATAAATAACAAGTTGACAGAGTGTTTATCCAATGAGCGTATACCTTCTCTTAAAATATGTAATCAAGTGCATGAATAACAAATAACAAGTTGACAAAGTGTTTATCCAGTGAGCGTATACCTTCTCTTGAAATATGTAATCAAGTGGATGAATAACAAATAGCATGTTGACAGAGTGTTTATCCAGTGAGCGTATACCTTCTGTTGAAATATGTAATCAAGGGGATGGATAACAAGTTGACAGAGTGTTTATCCAATGAACGTATACCTTCTCTTGAAATATGTAATCAAGGGGATGGATAACAAGTTGACAGAGTGTTTATCAAATGAGCGTATACCTTCTCTTGAAATATTGAATCAAATGAATAAATAACAAGTTGACAGTGTTTATCGAATGAGCGTATACCTTCTCTTGAAATATGTATTCAAGTGGATAAATAACAAGTTGACAGAGTGTTTATCAAATGAGCGTATACCCTCTCTTGGAATATTCTAATCAAAGGATGAATAACAAGTTGACAGAGTGTTTATCCAATGAGCGTATACACTCTCTTAAAATATGTAATCAAATGGATAAATAACAAGTTGACAAAGTGTTTATCCAGTGAGCGTATACCTTCTCTTGAAATATGTAATCAAGTGGATGAATAACAAATAGCATGTTGACAGAGTGTTTATCCAGTGAGCGTATACCTTCTGTTGAAATATGTAATCAAGGGGATGGATAACAAGTTGACAGAGTGTTTATCCAATGAACGTATACCTTCTCTTGAAATATGTAATCAAGGGGATGGATAACAAGTTGACAGAGTGTTTATCAAATGAGCGTATACCTTCTCTTGAAATATTGAATCAAATGAATAAATAACAAGTTGACAGTGTTTATCGAATGAGCGTATACCTTCTCTTGAAATATGTATTCAAGTGGATAAATAACAAGTTGACAGAGTGTTTATCAAATGAGCGTATACCCTCTCTTGGAATATTCTAATCAAAGGATGAATAACAAGTTGACAGAGTGTTTATCCAATGAGCGTATACACTCTCTTAAAATATGTAATCAAATGGATAAATAACAAGTTGACAGAGTGTTTATCCAATGAGCGTATACCTTCTCTTGAAATATGTAATCAAGTGGGATAACAAATAACAAGTTGACCTTCTCTTGAAATAGTAATCAAGTGTTTATCAGAGTGTTTAATGAGCGTATACCTTCTCTTGAAATATGTAATCAAGTGGATGAATAACAAGTTGACAGAGTGTTTATCCAATGAGCGTATACCTTCTCTGAAAAATATGTAATCAAGTGTTTATCGAATGAGCGGATAATCAAGTGGAAATAACAAGTTGACAGAGTGTTTATCCAATGAGCGTATACCTTCTCTTGAAATATGTAATATGGATAAATAACAAGTTGACAGAGTGTTTATCCAATGAGCGTATACCTTCTCTTGAAATATGTAATCAAATGGATAAATAACAAGTTGACAGAGTGTTTATCCAATGAGCGTATACCTTCTCTTGAAATATGTAATCAAGTGGATAAATAACAAGTTGGAGTGATGAGCGTATACCTTCTCTTGAAATATGTAATCAAGTGGATGAATAACAAATAGCATGTTGACAGAGTGTTTATCCAGTGAGCGTATACCCTCTCTTGAAATATGTAATCAAGGGGATGGATAACAAGTTGACAGAGTGTTTATCAAATGAGCGTATACCTTCTCTTGAAATATTGAATCAAATGAATAAATAACAAGTTGACAGTGTTTATCGAATGAGCGTATACCTTCTCTTGAAATATGTAATCAAGTGGATAAATAACAAGTTGATAGAGTGTTTATCGAATGAGCGTATACCTTCTCTTGAAATATGTAATCAAGTGGATAAATAACAAGTTGACAGAGTGTTTATCCAATGAGCGTATACACACTCTTAAAATATGTAATCAAATGGATAAATAACAAGTTGACAGAGTGTTTATCCAATGAGCGTATACCTTCTCTTGAAATATGTAATCAAGTGGATGAATAACAAATAACAAGTTGACAAAGTGTTTATCCAGTGAGCGTATACCTTCTCTTGAAATATGTAATGAAGTGGATGAATAACAAATAGCATGTTGACAGAGTGTTTATCCAGTGAGCGTATACCCTCTCTTGAAATATGTATTAAAATGGATAAATAACAAGTTGACAGAGTGTTTATCCAGTGAGCGTATACCTTCTCTTGAAATATGTAATCAAGTGGATGAATAACATTTTGACAGAGTGTTTATCAAATGAGCGTATACCCTCTCTTGAAATATGTAATCAATGTTTAGTTAAGCCCAGTTCTCACTTGAACGATTTTTCGTACAACTGCGGTGCGACTAAAAGATTGTACAGCCGTACAAATTACCTAGGTCCCCCCCCCCCCCCCAAGTTGACAGAGTGTTTATCCAATGAGCTATACCATCTCTTGAAATATGTAATCAAGTGGATAAATAACAAGTTGACAGAGTGTTTATCCAATGAACGTATACCTTCTCTTGAAATATGTAATCAAGGGGATGGATAACAAATAACAAGTTGACAGAGTGTTTATCAAATGAGCGTATGCCCTCTCTTGAAATATGTAATCAAGTGCATGAATAACACGTTGACAGTGTTTATCCAATGACCGTATACCTTCTCTTGAAATATGTAATCAAGTGCATGAATAACAAGTTGACAGTGTTTATCAAATGACCGTATACCTTCTTTTGAAATATGTAAACAAGTGGATAAATAACAAGTTGACACAGTTTTTATCCAATGATTCCCCGCGCAGTCTCACTTGTGCAACTGCCATGCGACTGCCTTTCTGCACCGGGCTCGCCTACTCTCGCATGAGATTTGGACAGGTTGCACGACAGTTGCACGGAAGTCTGATGGAGTCGCAGGGGGTCCGCTGGGAGTCGCACATCTCGGCTCCCTTAAGACTCACGTACGACTCCCGTGCGACCTATCATACTGCCGTGCGACTGCTGTGCAACCTCTATGCGACCAATGCGAACTGTGCGAACCTAGAGACAGCCGTACGATAATTTTAAACATTTGAAAAATGTCACACCGGCATGCGACATGTCCCAAATGCACACGACACCCCTACAACGTGTGCGAATCATCAACATACTGCCGTGCGACTCCCGCACGCCCTGTACGATTTGGTGGTCGCACGGAATTCGCGTAGAAAATCGTTCAAGTGAGAACGGGGTTTTACTGAGCTACTTATTACTATATTGGTTTAGACTATATTATTGCAGTTTCCTGGTCTGGTGCTTATAAAACATTATAATAGAGTCTTAGACACTAATTGACATGACAACGTCATACAAATGCGTGTGACGTCATTAGAGATTGGGTCTGGACTAAACATTTTATAAGCACGAGCTCTGGTTGACTGGGTTCATGTACTCCTGAATGTCCGAATATCACCAGTTTCTAGTATCTGATTACGTAAATCGACAGAACTGTATACCAGTTGTTTTACAATGTTATTTATTGCACAAGTTTATAGTGCGAAAGAATATTATACTACAAAACCGCGTTGCGGTAGCGTAGTGTACATTCTGCGCACTACCAATGAGTGCAATAAATAGCATGGCAAAACAACTGGTATGTGGTTCTGTATTTATTAGATACCACATTTCTACATGGTGATTAACACAAGTTTAATCAAATAACACAAGTTACCCCCAAAACCCCACCAATGTCTACTTGATTCCACCGTGCCTACTTTTTTGTTCCAAATTTATCAAAAGCGACTTTGAAGACAACAGCAATGAAACTACAACCGGCAGCTGAAAGCTATCACTGCAGGTCGCGACAGGTCGTACCCGACAATGAAGAACCGACTGGTCCTGACAACCTGCTTAGTGTCTTCCTAGCATTATTGTATCCGATTCACTTTTCAGCGTGGAACATCGATGTACGCCCGTGCATGGGGGATGGGGGTTAATGGTTAAATTTAAAATACGTATTTTATGGATTGTCTGTAAACTTACATCGAACTTTCAGAGTGCACGGGCGTGCCAAAGTGCCAAAAAGTGGGGGGCACACACACACACACAGACGCACAGACGCACACGCACACACACACACACATAAATACATTTATAAATATATACAAAAAAATATCGCTGCTCCCTTGCCCCCCCCCCACCCCACCCCACCCACTTCCTATGCAAGTGGAGTGTATGGATCGACAATTTGGTTTCAAATGGGGTTTTAGGCATAGTTGTTTTGACGTAGATTGAAGGGCTTCAGAATTGATGACGTATGGCATGAATGACGTCAAACATTCAATAATAATATGCTACTGTTAGGATAACTTTTCAAAAGGTATTTTGGTTTAATTGAAAATTTATTTTTTGACAAGTTCGTCAATGCTTCCGGTTCACGGATGAATGGTTCGTTTTGTTCTGTCATACCTGCATGTGAAGAATGGAAATAGCCTTAGTATGGTAATTTCGACACTTACGGTATAATATAGACTATACAGGCCCGTAGCTAAGGGGGGGGGGGGGGGGGGGGGGGGGGTGCGACGGGTGCGAACGCACCCCCCAGCGAGAATTGGAGTTCCGCCCAAAAATGTATAATGCTTTTAATTGCCTAAAATAAGTATTTTAACGTTTACCCTAACAGATGGCTGTATTAAATGCTAGTTTATTCGAAACCATTATTGGGAGACCTGCCCTCTGATATTATTTGTCTCGTCTCTGTAGAAGCTCAAATATTAATTTCAGCGTTCGAAAATTTCCGTAACTATTTTTTTAGGCCTAAAATGGTGCATGCGTTACACGAATGATATTACACGGCGTCGTTATGGGTATATTCAATTGAGAACCAGTCTACCATGTACGTAATTGTGGCGCTATTTTGTCGACTCACAAACTACGACTATCATGGGACGACCAGAGTAAAGAGAGCTGCCAAACGATAAACGCTTTTCTTACGAAAAAGAAAAATGTATTATATAACTGGTCAATGAAATAAATACGTTTACGAAATATCTTGATCAAATACGATCACCCGAAAAATAATAAAATGTCAGTTAAATATGATTATTGACTTTATTGCGTTCGGCGAATTGCTTTTTATATTGCATGTTGTTTAGAGATGAATTTATTTAACAGCTGACACTGTCGAATGCGTTCTCGACTCAAACCGTGTCTGGCATGTGATTGGTACCGGTACCGTAAATATGTTTAACATGTAATACATTTCATTCCGTCTCGAAGTTAATTCATTGGTGGAACCATAATTGCAATAACCTTGTCGAATTAACAATCAAGGGGGAGCAACTGACTTAAATATTATTCACGAAAGCGATTCCGATGCCGTCAATACACCAAATAGAAAACGAAAGCTATGCCCAATACCAAAATTTAAACACATTGATGGGGTCTTTTTTACCACTGGCGCGTTTAATGATTCAATTGTTATTTTTCTAGATTCCTGTTTTTACAAACTATGAATCCTTGTCTGTTGATGATAACATTATACTCATCATACAGCCCCTCACAGGCGTACGGGCTCCAGTTTTTCTGGGGGTGGGGGTCGGGGTCAGGTGGGCAGGCAGGCTGAGTTTTGCTCGAATTTAGAGGATTTAAACAAAAAGAGCCCGAATTAACGACATTGCACCATCGATGAATGAAGATGGGAAATCTTTTTTTCCAATTAAACTGATCACTAGACGTTCCAAATATGTTTTTCAACAAAATACTTGAACATAAGCGTGAAATTAAATTTCACGACTGATGATTTCTACCTAGGATATGCATGATCGGATCAGACATAAAGTATATATTGGCGCATTTAGAAATTATCATAAAATAGTGTACCCATTATGTAAGCATACGCAAGTTCCATATATTTACGTTTCTTCTTCTACCCATACACATATACAATATACTCAATTAAGTTCATTATTCATCAATGTTAACGGTTTTACAGTTTTAATGTAGTTAAAGTTTGCTGCTGCTCTTGAAGCCTTATCAAAAAATGTACGTGCTACGACCTCAAAATACCTGAAATGAAATATTAAAAACCCATCACAAATAGCTCCAGAATGTACCTCTGAGCACTTACGTCATTTCATTATCGCGTAATGGGCAGAATTTTGAAAATAGCAATTAGTAAAAAAGTTAATAGAATTAAAAAAAAAAAAAAAAAGGTTACAAGCCAAAAATATAAAGAATTGACGGCTCGGCCGAATATTTATATAATTTGGAACATTTTAGAAGGAGAGTCCAAAATTAAATAAGAGAAAGAAGAGAGGATCAGACTTTTTAATAATATTTTTAAAAAAAAGTAATTTTGAACGCAGATCTAAAAGTTTAAAGTCCGATCGGGACGAGATGGGTTGCATCCCGTCAAGAAAACCCCTAGATTGACAGTCGATAGACGTTGAAGGTGTAGTGCTGTGCTGAAATACAAATCTTGAGAAGCCGGATCCGTCTGAACGAGAGAGAGTATCAGACTAGGGTATAGTCCAGTCGTCATGGGTTGGTATAGTGGTGCGGACGGGCCGACTCCTGAGGATACGAGATAGTATCACTATAAAGCAAGGTAAAGTCTAGAAAAAGAGTAGTAGGGGTCGACCCCGCTTCCTATTTCTTCTTAGAGTGGGGCGGTCAATCTTCCAGTGTTGCTAGGACAGGCTCGGACATGTAGAGACAAAACGCGAACAACCGTGGCGTTCTGCAGAATGGCCGTCATACAAGTCACACAAAAAATGAGTCGACAGTCAGACGGAGAAATGACGTGGAGGCAAGGAATCTCGCTAAAAAAGAATCCAACCAGGTGGTGCAGACTGTCGAAACGAGAAGCGTTCCAACGTTCAATCAGTTCCAATGGCCGCATACATCCCAGTAGAAAACTTCATTTCGCTGACAAAAACAACGAAATGAAGGACCCCCAAGTCGAGCACACGAAAGCACGTGCAGTGTGCACAAGCGAAACAAACACGTCTTACATCGTGGAGCTCCAGACTGGGAATGCCGCAATTGGTAATGCGATGTCATCACAATTAGCACAAATTAGTTTAACGTCACGCATTTTAACTAAATCTTTTAAAACGTTACGCACAGGTGTACAGGTCTTGTTGACTTGTAGATAAATGACCCATATACAGCAACAAACTACCTAGAGACCTTGCAAATTTGCATACCATTATTAACCGGGTTAATACACTAAATTATACCATGAGTTTATGACATGGATATCATGGTATATATCATATAATATCTTATATTTTTAGTGCAATCAATGTATTTGGTATTTTTTCAGGTCACATATTTTAAGAATGGCGTAGGCCCAGAAATTATGTTATGCGGACATTTGTTTATTTGTGTGTTTTCTCTGCTTTTTGATGTGTGTGTGTGTGTGGGGGGGGGGGGGGGGGGGGGGGGGTATTTGGTGAGTTCGTCCTACCCCCATGGCATTGATCATGTTTGTTTTCGATTTTATTTATTTAATTTTAATCACTAATTTCAAAAAACTAAAAGAAAAAATGTTTTAGAAACAGCACACTTTTTTATTATGTACAGGGTCAGTGGAGTGTATTTGAAAGTGGGAATGGAGATGGGGGTACTGTCAGTTCAAAGCTTGTGTGTGTGTGTGTGTGTGTGTGTGTGTGTGTGTGTGTGTGTGTGTGTGAGTGTGTGTGAGAGAGATATAGGCATATATATATATATATATATATATATATATATATATATATATATATATATATATAATACATGTATTTGAGGGCCCGAACCTGTTAGTGGGGGTTCGGAGGCATGCTCACCTGAAATACGTTTAAATTCCAGATGTTAACATAGGGCCTCTAACCTCTACAGCCTTTGAGCACAGTGATAGGGAAACAGAGGAGACCATGAAAAGTCACCTGCAGCAACACAAGCCATCCAACGTCTTCTCATCGACCCCAGCCAGTGCACCACGACTGGTATATCAAACGCCGTGGTATGGTCTATCCTGTCTGTGGGATGGTGCATATAAAATATCCCTTGCTGCTAATCGGAAAGAGTAGCCCATGAAGTGGCGACAGCGGGTTTCCTCTCTCTATATCTGTGTGGTCATTAACCATACGTCTGACGCCATATAAACGTAATTTTAAAATGTGTTAAGTGCGTCGTTAAATAAAACATTTCTTTCTTTCTTTCTCATCGACCCGATAAGTCTGCGAATAGTGTTCTGGGGGATAGCATTCCACTCCTGCTGTAGTGTGTTTTCCAGTTCTCTAAGGTTATTCATTTGTGGACGACGTGAGATGCGTTGACCAAGGTAATCTCAAACCTCTATTGGAGATAAATCAGGGGACACTGCTGGCCATTCACGCAAAGTGACATTATTGTTCGCTAGATACTGTGTTGTAAGACGTGCTGTGTGCATATCTCGATGCTAATGAAAGAAGGGAATGACGTAATTTTGCAAGATGTTATCCCGGTAGTATATGACATTTATTCTGCAAGGCAAACATGTTTGGTGATGATAACTGATCCCGGCCCACACCATGACACTCCCTCCTTCTAGACAAGGCAGTCATTGTTCTCCACGCCTATGCCACACCCGCAACCGACCATTAGTATTCCTTAAATGGAAACGGGATTCGTCAGAGAATAGCACACCATGCCAACGTTGTAATCTTCAATGACGATACCTTCCTGCCGAACGTCGGCGCTCATTTCGATGTCGATCAGTCAGCATAAGTTCAACATATGGTCGATGAGCATGCAGCCCAGCAGGGCGAAGACGGCGACGCACAGTGTCTGCGCTGATAACCCCTCGTTGACCATGAATAGTTGGTACTTTTTTTTTGCAATGTCAAAAGTCTCCGAAATTTTGTTTCGGAGACCAATCTCTGGAGAGAGAAATCTTCGCAACAAAATATCAACTACTAATCAGAATATATAAATAAACCACATGACATGACTGTTCACATAATATTGGTCAAAATGGCGATACCGGTAATACTAGTATGTGGAATAGAGAGAACAAGTATTAGCCGGACTTTGGCAGGATAAACCTTGTTTGTATAACACAAAAAGCAATGCACTTTGAGAGACATACCCTGTTGATAACATTCTTTTAAACCTTTAGCTGTTAAATTATTTATTTCCCTAAAAATATTTACTGTATTAGTATAATTATTTTATTGAATACTTTATAAACTGTTCATAATGCAATTGCATGCTTTTCTTTCATTGTGCAAAGAAATGTCAGACGTGTTTCTGAAACAAAGTATCTCAAAATAAAATAAGTGTATCGTCAAAAGTCTCGGAGACTTTGTAGATATATAACAGGCTTAAAAGTCGCTCAGATCATTATCTAGTCTGAAACCACACTTTGAACCCACCACCACCCTAAAATAAACAACCAGTCACCCACATCTACACGATGCCATGGCCAGGTAAGCTTGGTTCACCTCGGCTATACAAGTGAGGCTAGTATCACACTTCATCGAAAATAACAACATAACACTCGTTCATAAGACATCAAATTCGAAGCAAAGAGTTCACATCAGTTTAAAACCCTGAAATGCGACCAGATTATTCGGCAGAAGTGGTCAATCTACCAATAGTGACATGAAACACATGTTCAGGCATAAGAACTAGGGATCACCTTCTGCTCTTTTAGAACTAAGGCAATGCAAAAAATCGGATCTCATTGGCTGCTTTGATAAGTTGGCCACATGCCGGATGGTTCCGTCATAGTCAATATAGCAACAGCCTAAGGAGTTCAGTGAGGTAGAAAAGAAATTGGAGACCTTCATGACTACTTCAATTATATAAACTGGCAGTTTCCCCCAAGTGGATGAATATAAGATTTAGCTGTGTCAGTACCAGTCGCAATACATTTCAATTTTGTGTTGTCTTCATGTGAGTGTACCATGTCATCTGACGTGAAACTATATGATCACGAAGAAGCTGACAAGACTACTGTTACATGCTCCCCATTGTGCATCTAATAGTACCGATCAGAGCTGGGCTATATACCGTTCGGTATCACTATCGTGTTAATACCGAGTTACGTTACCCAACAAATTTCAAAATGCCGAAATTTCGGTCATTTAGTCTGACGAACGCAAACTAGCTAAACAAGAGAGAGAGAGAGAGAGAGAGAGAGAGAGAGAGAGAGAGAGAGAGAGAGAGAGAGAGAGAGAGAGAGAGAGAGAGAGAGAGAGAGAGAGAGAGAGAGATGAGGGCCTTATTAGCGGGTTTGCATTTAAATCCGAAAATACCACACCATATCGGTATTGTATTAATACCGAATACCGTACCGATACCGAGGTAAATCACCAAAAAAATATCGATACCGATACCGAACCTCAAATTTCAATACCGCCCAGCTGTAGTACTGATCCCTACAATTGTCGAGTTCCATACTTTAGTTCTTGATGTCCCACGGATTGCTTATGGAATAATGGGAAACTGTAGCGTAATACCACTACACTCAGCCTAGAAGAAAAGGTAAACTTAACGTTCACTAGTTAGTTTAGACACATAGTCAGCATTTCCTGCAATGTCTTTGTCCCAAATGTCTGCTTGGATAATAGATGAGAGCATGTATCGGTTTTATAGGTTCGACATACTTCTTTTTGGCAGGACAAATTAAAACTCCCAGAGGAACCGGATAAAGAAGGTACTCTTTACCAAAGGGAGGCGGCTAGATATAGTTTACCTTGCACAAAACGTGTCCTTACCAAACATACTAAGAGGGCTGAACACAAGGCCGGAGAATAGTATCTACACAACAGCTACCAAACTTGTGTCCTTGGGAAGTACTAATATATATATATATATATATATATATATATATATATATATATATATATATATATATATATATATATATATATATATATAACAAAATTACATTTTGAAAAAATATAATAATAAAACTACTACCAACAGTTCACTTATTTAATAATTACATGTTTCGGCATAATGCCTTTTTCAAATTAACAATAAGATGACGTAACGTCATCCTGACGTCATTCTCATCCTGACGTCATTCTCATCCTGACGTCATTGAGACAAACAGATTATTTTTTATACACTCTCATTTCCATTATTGTAATATTGTTTTATCAATTTGTACAGGATCTGCGTAGATACAACAGTAGTCTAAAAGCAGCAGGTTAATGCATTGAAAAGTAGCCGTCAAAACAGACATTAGACCACTAACTGAACATATTGAAATTTTAAAGAACAATGTCACATTTTAAATAGAAAAAGGTAATAATAAGTGTATAAATACATTTTATAGCTATATAAGTGTATTCCTATATATATATATATATATATATATATATATATATATATATATATATATATACCTACAGAGTAAGAGATATTTATGTCACATTTATTTTGTATTTAACATTCATGCTTAACATATTAGTTTTAATTATTATTTATCTTTTGCTTCTTCCCTAGTGCAAGTTACTTCTAAACGATGGATGTTTCACTAATGTTACTGGTGTCAGTTCTCTGTATCTTGAGTCCTGTTCATTCAGGTCAGTGTCTAAATTTTTGTCATATTTATAATTTTTAAAAGAATTAGATCACAGTGTTTGTGAGTGAGATGAAACCTTTACGCTAAATCCACACCGTATCCCGCTGCAGTTAGCAAGCGAATTTGGCTTATTTCATGTGTCCTGTATTGATTCCCTTGATGTAGATGTTATACACACAACGCGAAATGGTCGAAAATACTGCTATGCGTTAACCAAGGGCAAAGTACGGAATTTTTGCTTAGCAATTTATAAAAATTGCTGTCCTTTTTCACACACTTTTAAATAGTAAGTTAAATAGTTTTTCGTATTTGAAAAAAACACCCAACACCCCCCCCCCCCTCAAAAAAAACCCCCCCCCCCCCCCAAACAAACAAAAACAAAATAAAACAACAGCAACAACAAACAAACAAAACAAAAACAAACAAAAAACCAAAAACCCCCAAAACAACAACATACATTAAATTGCATATCGTCCCATTAGAGCGACAAGGTGCTATGTCGGTTTTTCATAGTTTTGAGTAGGCCTAAAGGGGGAAAACAAAGTTTTTAATTGCTTAGTTTTTGAGGTTCCCCCACATTATTCCAAACTTTTCACATAATAATAGTCATCAACAATGACCCTTTGGTTATTACTTGTAAGTTCTACCCTTATCACAAGTGTATTTTATTGTTGTCAATCAAGGTTGTTGCCTAGAAAACACCATGTAGCTCAACTATCTTTCAATAGTCTCAGTCTGATTAAAAGAATATTATAAAATATTACATGTAGTAAAGATCTTAAACGAAACAGGATTATATAAAAACTGTTTGGACAATACTCTTTTTAATTTGAGTGTATTCCTTTATTTAAAAAAAAGTTAAAATAGATCCTTTTCCGTTCAGTTACTCAGTTGTGTATTATTATTTTTTGCCAAGTGGAACACACGAGAAATGTAATAATGCTTATGTTTATATTTTTCACAAGTATTGTTATCATCTGTTTAGAACATATACCACTTTGATGACGTAGTAAATGAGAAGAGTTAACACATTCAATGTTGAATTGTATTATTTATATTGCGTGTCTACCATGCACACCACTCTCCAATACATCTGACGTAGGCAGTCCTGTGGCTTTGTCTTATCACACTGATATAATAAAAATAATATTCCTAAGGTTGAATTGTTGTACGTCGATAGCATATCAGTTTTCTTTGTCGCAGTAACATGTAATTTGTTTTAAAACATTGCTTCAGTTTATGAGATATTATTTCTGATGATCTTCTTAAACAACTAGGATTTTTTTAGTTTGCTAACATGAAAATGTTATAACAAACTGTAACAAACTAACATACCTTTTGCGTAGACTGAAAGTACATATTTAAAACTATTTTCCTGTTTAAAATATCACTATGTGTATTTGCAAGGTGTTTGTTGTCGTCCTAATGTTTCTGGTAGCCTAAACAATATTTTATCTTCCAGTAATTTTGTACGAAATAAATATATATTACGAACCGCATGCACATTGAATATTTAGACACTAGTATGTATTTAATGCGTCAATGTAGTCGATAAAAAGGCTCTTTAGTTGGAAACATCCTACACTGGCTGTTAGTGGGAAATATCTTGCACTGACTCCATTAGTTGGAAAAATCTCACAATGGCCCTGTTAGTGGAAAATATCGTTAATGGCTCTGTTAGAGGGAACTATCTTATAATCGCTCTGTTAGTGGGACATATCTTACAATGGCTCTGTTAGTGGAACATATTTTACAATAACTCTGTTAGTGGGACATACCTTACAAGGACTCTGTCAGTGGGACATATCTTACAATAACTTTGTCAGTGGGACATATCTTACAATAACTTTGTCAGTGGGACATATCTTACAATAACTTTGTCAGTGGGAGGACATATCTTACAATGACTCTGTTAGTAGGACATATCTTACAATGACTCTGTCAGTGGGACATATCTTACAATGACTCTGTCAGTGGGACATATCTTACAATGACTCTGATAGTGGGACATATCTTACAATGACTGTTAATGAGACATATCTTACAATGACTCTGTCAGTGGGACATATCTTACAATGACTCTGTCAGTGGGACATATCTTACAATGACTGTTAATCAGACATACCTTACAATGACTCTGTCAGTGGGACATATCTTACAATGACTGTTAATGAGACATATCTTACAATGACTCTGTCAGTGGGACATATCTTACAATGACTCTGTCAGTGGGACATATCTTACAATGACTGTTAATCAGACATACCTTACAATGACTCTGTCAGTGGGACATATCTTACAATGACTGTTAATGAGACATATCTTACAATGACTCTGTCAGTGAGACATATCTTACAATGACTCTGTCAGTGGGACATATCTTACAATGACTCTGTCAGTGAGACATATCTTACAATGACTCTGTTAGTAGGACATATCTTACAATGACTCTGTTAGTGGGACATATCTTACAATGACTCTGTCAGTGAGACATATCTTACAATAACTTTGTCAGTGAGACATATCTTACAATGACTTTGTTAATGGGACATATCTTACAATGACTCTGTTAGTGGTGCATATCTTACAATGACTCTGGTAATCAGACATATCTTACAATGACTCTGTTAGTGAGACATATCTTACAATGACTCTGTTAATGGGACATATCTTACAATGACTCTGTTAATGGGACATATCTTACAATGACTCTGTTAGTGGTGCATATCTTACAATGACTCTGTTAGTGAGACATATCTTACAATGACTCTGTTAGTGAGACATATCTTACAATGACTCTGTTAGTGAGACATATCTTACAATGACTCTGTTAGTGAGACATATCTTACAATGACTCTGTTAGTGGTACATATCTTACAATGACTCTGTTAGTGAGACATGTCTTACAATGACTCTGTTAGTGAGACATATCTTACAATGACTCTGTTAGTGAGACATATCTTACAGTGACTCTGTTAATGTGACATATCTTACAATGACTCTGTTAGTGAGACATATCTTACAATGACTCTGTTAGTGGTGCATATCTTACAATGACTCTGTTAATGGGACATGTCTTACAATGACTCTGTTAGTGAGACATATCTTACAGTGACTCTGTTAATGTGACATATCTTACAATGACTCTGTTAGTGGGACATATCTTAATGACTCTGTTAGTGAGACATATCTTACAATGACTCTGTTAGTGAGACATATCTTACAATGACTCTGTTAGTGGGACATATCTTACAATGACTCTGTTAGTGAGACATATCTTACAATGACTCTGTTAATCAGACATATCTTACAATGACTCTGTTAGTGAGACATATCTTACAATGACTCTGTTAGTGGGACATATCTTACAATGACTCTGTCAGTGGGACATATCTTACAATGACTCTGTTAGTGGTACATATCTTACAATGACTCTGTTAGTGAGACATATCTTACAATGACTCTGTTAATGGGACATATCTTACAATGACTCTGTTAATGGGACATATCTTACAATGACTCTGTTAATGGGACATATCTTACAATGACTCTGTTAGAGGTGCATATCTTACAATGACTCTGTTAGTGAGACATATCTTACAATGACTCTGTTAGTGAGACATATCTTACAATGACTCTGTTAGTGACTCTGTTAGTGAGACATATCTTACAATGACTCTGTTAGTGAGACATATCTTACAATGACTCTGTTAGTGAGACATATCTTACAATGACTCTGTTAGTGAGACATATCTTACAATGACTCTGTTAGTGAGACATATCTTACAATGACTCTGTTAGTGGGACATATCTTACAATGACTCTGTTAGTGAGACATATCTTACAATGACTCTGTTAGTGAGACATATCTTACAATGACTCTGTTAGTGGTGCATATCTTACAATGACTCTGTTAGTGAGACATATCTTACAATGACTCTGTTAGTGTGACATATCTTACAATGACTCTGTTAGTGGTACATATCTTACAATGACTCTGTTAGTGAGACATATCTTACAATGACTCTGTTAGTGAGACATATCTTACAATGACTCTGTTAGTAGGACATATCTTACAATGACTCTGTTAGTGGGACATATCTTACAATGACTCTGTTAGTGAGACATATCTTACAATGACTCTGTTAATGGGACATATCTTACAATGACTCTGTTAGTGGGACATATCTTACAATGACTCTGTTAGTGGGACATATCTTACAATGACTCTGTTAGTGGGACATATCTTACAATGACTCTGTTAGTGGGACATATCTTACAATGACTCTGTTAATGGGACATATTTTACAACTGCTGTGTTTGTGGGAAATATTTTACAGTGACTCTGTTAATGTGACATATCTTACAATGACTCTGTTAGTGGGACATATCTTACAATGACTCTGTTAGTGGGACATATCTTACAATGACTCTGTTAATGAGACATATCTTACAATGACTCTGTTAATGGGACATATTTTACAATGACTCTGTGTTGTGGGACATATCTTACAATGACTCTGTTAGTGTGACATATCTTACAATGACTCTGTTAGTGGGACATATCTTACAATGACTCTGTTAGTGGGACATATCTTACAATGACTCTGTTAATGAGACATATCTTACAATGACTCTGTTAATGGGACATATTTTACAATTGCTGTGTTTGTGGGAAATATTTTACAGTGACTCTGTTAATGTGACATATCTTACAATGACTCTGTTAGTGGGACATATCTTACAATGACTCTGTTAGTGGGACATATCTTACAATGACTCTGTTAGTGAGACATATCTTACAATGACTCTGTTAGTGGGACATATCTTACAATGACTCTGTTAGTGGGACATATCTTACAATGACTCTGTTAATGACATATCTTACAAGACTCATGACATATCTTACAATGACTCTGTTAATGGGACATATTTTACAATGACTTGTTTGTGGGACAATTGCTGTGTTTGTGGGAAATATTTTACAGTGACTCTGTTAATGTGACATATCTTACAATGACTCTGTTAGTGGGACATATCTTACAATGACTCTGTTAGTGGGACATATCTTACAATGACTCTGTTAATGTGACATATCTTACAATGACTCTGTTAGTGGGACATATTTTACAATTGCTGTGTTTGTGGGAAATATCTTACAGTGACTCTGTTAATGTGACATATCTTACAATGACTCTGTTAATGTGACATATCTTACAATGACTCTGTTAGTGGGACATATTTTACAATTGCTGTGTTTGTGGGAAATATCTTACAGTGACTCTGTTAATGTGACATATCTTACAATGACTCTGTTAGTGGGACATATCTTACAATTGCTGTGTTTGTGGGAAATATCTTACAGTGACTCTGTTAGTGGGACTTATTCTACACCGGCTCTGTTAGTGGGAAATATCTGACAATGGATCTGTTAGTGGGATTCTAGACTTCACCGCCCGATCTTGTTTTGCTTTACGATAATAACGCTACTGGACATACTAGACATCAGCACATCAGTCCAGTGTCGTTTAACTTCGGTGACGCGTGTACCATTTTGCGAAAACTTACGACAATTAACAATCGATACATAATTATTGTTTTCCTGAGAATCGCCAACTTCGCAGTTCTTTCATTCCAACGTGGCGTTGGTAAATAAAACTACCATTCTATGAAAATGTGTGAAGAATCCGGTTATGTTCGGAATTCCAGATGATTGTATTTTGGCGGAAGACTGCATCAACTACAAAATGTGTAACTCGCGCATGCTCAGTTTAGACCGGATGCGGTAACAGTTTAGACCAAAATAATTTAAATCGCATACTGATGGGGTCCAGTCCAGTTATACGTGATACAATTGTTTTCTGAACAAGCCTCTGTTTCTGCTGTTTGAAATATGTCAGCATGGTCAGGAGATCCACAAAACATTACATTTGTGCCAAATACATTTTAAAATTCCAGGTGTATTACTAATAAATGCCTTTTGATATATTATATGTTGGTGTATTTTATTGTCAGTATATTACATATTACATGTGTCCAGTGTCACGTGGTTTATACGGTAACAAAATATACATTCCAAACCCATTGCTTTCTGTTTTATTGGAACGTAAACATAACTATATATATATATATATATATATATATATATATATATATATATATATATATATATATATATATTAGAGCATTAAACAAAAATCTCAACGAGACCCCTTACTTGACATCCAGACAACCCAATAGCCGATATGTATTTTTGTGCTGGGGTGTCGTTAAACATTCATTCATTCATTCATTCATTCATTCCAGACAACCAAGCAACCAAAAATCCTTAATGTTGACCTATTTAAATTAATAAATAATCGAAGGCCTTAGCTAAACTTGAATTGTGGTACGCAGTCCGAGACGTGCTATGGGTGTGTCTAGAACACATTGCATGAACCATACAGATTTGTTTACGGGTTAAAACTATGGTCTTTGACTTTAATACAGTTCTTCATTGCAGAGGACCGGCCTCGGTGGCGTCGTGGTTAGGCCATCGGTCTACAGGCTGGTAGGTACTGGGTTCGGATCCCAGTCGAGGCATGGGATTTTTAATCCAGATACCGACTCCAAACCCTGAGTGAGTGCTCCGCAAGGCTCAATGGGTAGGTGTAAACCACTTGCACCGACCAGTGATCCATAACTGGTTCAACAAAGGCCATGGTTTGTGCTATCCTGCCTGTGGGAAGCGCAAATAAAATATCCCTTGCTGCTAATCGGAAAGAGTAGCCCATGTAGTGGCGACAGCGGGTTTCCTCTCAAAATCTGTGTGGTCCTTAACCATATGTCTGACGCCATATAACCGTAAATAAAATGTGTTGAGTGCGTCGTTAAATAAAACATTTCTTTCTTTCATTGCAGAGGAGTGTGAGCTTACTTGCCACAATGGTGGTACAGTGGGTGAGAGGTGCATGGCATGTTACTGTACCAGAGAACACAAAGGACGCCTGTGTGAACTGGATGGTAAGTGTAAAGTAACACGTTTGTTTTATTTAACGACAACACTGGAGCACATTAATTTTTTATCTTATCATCGGCTATTGGACATCAAATATATGGTCATTCTGACACTGTCTTTTTTTTAGAGGAAACCCGCTGTCGCCACATAGGCTACTCTTTTACAACAGGCAGCAAGGGATCTTTCATTTTGCGCTTCCCACAGGCAGGATAGCATAAACCATGGCCTTTATTGAACCAGTTATGGATCACTGGTCGGTGCAAGTGGTTTACACCTACCCATTGAGCCTTGCGGAAACTCACTCAGGGTTTGGAGTCGGTATCTGGATTAAAAATCCCATACCTCGACTGGGATCCGAACCCAGTACATACCAGCCTGTAGACTGATGGCCTAACCACGACGCCACCGAGGCCGGTAGGATGGTAAGTGTAATAATTATAATGACAATTATTGACAACTGAACATTTTATAGTCTTTTCAATCAAAAGAATGCGTCTCCAGTCATTGTAATCCAGCAAATTAAACATGCATTCTCGGATATCGTTGTATTTATTTTTACTTTATTTGATTTCATCGTTAAATGTCATTTTTGACTGAAGGTGTTAGTCTGAAGTCATAAATGAAACATTTGCGAACATTAAATAGACAATAACACCGGCAAATCTAAAAACACAAAATTCCATATGGTTATGTCCATTCTAAACTGTAATGTTTTTCTTTTATTACTGAACCAGTTGAACGTCTCGCACCTGGCTATAGTTTAGCCATAGACCCTTGAACAGTTAACTTGGCCTGTTCCACTTTAGCTTTGGTGTCCAGAAAACAATGTAATTAAATAATCACATTACTGAAAATAATTGCAATCAGAATACAATAGTATTTTAGTATCAACCCATTGTTTATTTGTTTTTAAAGCCACCGGAGTACATGCTCTGTGGTCAAACATTGTAAAACTGTGATCGTGGACATGCGGATGAGTATTGAAGTTCCAGGTAGATATGGGTGCAATTACTATCCTAGTATGAAGACAATATGACATGTAGTCCTTTACATCTGCTCAACAGTGGACAGTAGACGACCCATGATGTTGACACATCTGCATAAAGACAGATCTCTGACAGCACAAGGAGGCCCCCACTCGAAACGGGCCGGAACAGATCAATTTGTGTTTACATCTACATCTTGTATTTGGAGGGGTTGTTGGATATGGAATTCAGAACACAAATATCAGAGAACCTTTCATTATGGCCACTACCGTGTACTACAAATTGTTTAGGGGCAGGAAATAGTCCAGTAGTGAAGCGTTCGCTTGATGTGTAGTCGTTTTGGGATCGATATCTGTCGGTGAGCCCATTGGACTATTTCTAGTTATAGCCAATGCACCATGACTGGTATATCAAAGGCAATGGTATGTGCTATCCTGCCTGTGGGACGGTGCACGTTTTTAATCTACCATCTTCAGTATATAACTTAGATTTCAACATCCGTTTTACTTTACTTCATTCTTCCATATCCTTTGGCTATTCTGGTTAATCTAGGTCACATAAAAAAAAAGTTGTTTTCTTGGATTTTCGTCTTCTTCTTTTTCTTCTTCCTCGTCTTCTTCTTCTTCCTCTTCCTCTTCCTCTTCCGTTTTAACACTCAGAACTTCTGAAATGGGGCACTGTATTATGTTACAATGCATTAAAACAGTCAAGTGTGTTACAGATGGTAGTTGAAGATAACACGAGATTTTATTTAAAGTGTCGTTGCGTTTGTATTTTGCATTACTAAATTATATAGTATGGTGAGGTCAGATTGTGAGTTTATTTAAACTGTAGTTGTGTTTGTATTTTATGTTTGTATGTAACTTGATGTATGTTCGTGTAACTTGATGTGTGTTCGTGTAACTTGATGTATGTTCGTCTGACTTGATGTATGTTCGTGTAACATGATGTGTGTTCGTGTAACTTGGTGTATGTTCATGGAACTTGATGTATGTTCATGTAACTTGATGAGTGTTCATGGAACTTGATGTATATTCATGTAACTTGATATATATTCATGTAACTTGATGTGTGTTCGTGTAACTTGGTGTGTGTTCGTGTAACTTGATGTGTGTTCGTGTAACTTGATGTGTGTTCATGTAATTTGATGTGTGTTCATGTAAAATGATGTGTGTGCATATAACTTGATGTGTGTTCAGATGTGTTCGTGTAACTTGATGTGTGTTCGTGTAACTTGATGTGTGCTTATATTACTTGATGTGTGTTCATGCAACTTGGTGTGTGTTCGTGTAACTTGATGTATATTCATGTAACTTGATGTGTGTTCGTGTAACTTAATGTGTGTTCGTGTAACTTGATGTGTATTCATGTAGCTTTATGTGTGTTCGTGTAGCTTGGTGTGTGTTCGTGTAACTTGATGTATGTTCGTGTAACATGATGTGTGTTCATGTAACTTGATGTGTGTTCATGTAATTTGATGTGTGTTCATGTAAAATGATGTGTGTGCATATAACTTGATGTGTGTTCATGTAACTTGAGATGTGTTCGTGCAACTTGATGTGTGTTCGTGTAACTTGATGTGTGCTTATATTACTTGATGTGTGTTCATGCAACTTGATGTGTGTTCGTGTAACTTGATGTGTGTTCATGCAACTTGGTATATGTTCATGGGACTTGATGTATGTTCATGTAACTTGATGCATGCTCATATTACTTGTTGTGTGTCCCTGCACCTTGATGTTTGCGTTCGTGCAACTTGATGTGTATTCATGTAACTTGATGTGTGCTCATATTACTCGATGTGTGTCCATGCAACTTGTTGTATGTTCATGGAACTTGATGTATGTTCGTGTAACTTGATGTATGTTCGTGTAACTTGATGTATGCTCATGTAACTTTATGTGTGTTCATGTAACTTGATGTATGTTCATGCAACTTGATGTATGTTCATGTAACTTGATGTATGTTCATGTAACTTGATGTATGCTCATATTACTTGATGTGTGTCCCTGCAACTTGATGTTCGCGTTCGTGCAACTTCACGTGTGTTCATGTAACTTGATGTATGTTCATGTAACTTGATGTGTGTCCATGTAACGTGATGAGTATTCGTGTAACTTGATGTGCGTTCGTGTAACGTGATGTATGTTCATGTAACTTGATGTATGTTTATGTAACTTGATGCATGTTCGTGTACCTTGATGTGTGTTCATATAACATTATATACGTTCATACAACTTGGTGTATTTTCATGCAACTTGATATGTGTTCATATTACTTGGTGTATGTCCATGCAACTTGATGTGTGCTCATATTACTTGGTGTGTGTTCATGCAACCTGATGTGTGCTCATGTAACTCGATGTCCGTTCAAGCAACTTGATGTTGGCTTACGTAACTTGAATGTACATGTGTATTTCCATCTACAATGACCGTAGACTGTGTGTTTGTCTTTCTTTAGAGGTGATGCTCACCTTTGTCGTGGATTCTCCTCTCTTGATTTCGGGTCTGGCCTTCGATATGACGTGTAAGATTACCAACGCCCGTGGTTTCGGTCTTACGAAGAGTGACGTGCAGTTCAAGTTAATATATGGCGATATACTACCCGTCTATTTCTGGCAGAAGGGCTCGAAATGTACAGTACATGTAAAAGTGCAGGGATATATAGCCAAATGCGGGACGGGGACGGACGACGTCAGCTCGGATGTTAAGATTTACACTGTGCAAATCAGCAGGGCAAGAAAAGATCATGCCAATGACTGGACTTGTTTCATTTTGTATCCAATTATTCCGCAATCAAGCACTATGCATATGAGACCGGCTGGTAAGTAGTGCCATCACGTATACAAAACACCATATACGGTGTGTGTGTGTGTGTGTGTGTGTGTGTGTGTGTGTGTGTGTGTGAGGGGGTGGGGGGTTGCTTGTTGTTTAGTCTTATAGCATGAGTATAATGTGAACAAGAATATATGCGACTGTGTAAGTCTCCTTTCAATAATTTTCTGGTTAAATACGTATTTGCTGATGGGTTTCTTCCTGTGGTGTGTGCATTAGTGATAATATGCTAATTTTTATTTTTATCAGGGAGCATGAAAATGATCGATGTCAAGGTATTTAACGTCAAACATAGGATTACTGTTCTATTAGAGCTGGAGTCTTTGACTACAATTTGGAAGGCAGAGATTGCGCAATATTGATATAGATCGGTCTCTGAAGGCCTCAAACCTTTTTGTACTCGCAATGCTAATTAAACCTATCTGGTTTCCCGGTTTAATGGATGTGTCGAACTCAAACTTTGGTATCTGTTTCTTTTCAAAATCATTTGAGCCTATAGACAGGATAGCACATACCACGACATTTGATATACCAGTCGTGGTGCACTGGCTGGAACGAAAAATAGCTCAGTGGGCCCCCCGACGGGGATCGATCCCTAAGCGTGTGTGTATATATATTTGACGTTCATTCGATGATAAACACCAAAACCGTTTTACACACTGTATGAATGGCGTAGCGCGTTAGCGTGAAGCCGTTCATATATACAGTAAGTGTGTAAAACGGTTTTCACGTTCATGGAAGAATGAACGTTTTTTTTTTAGATCACGTGATAGCATTTTAACCAATCAAGACACCTATTACAAAACAGCAATTATACAATGGAATACAATTATACAATGGAATATATATATATATATATATATATATATATATATATATATATATATATATATATGCATGTATGCATGTATGTATGTATGTACTCTGTCAAAAAGGAAACGCATAGGTAATAGGGAAAGAAGAAAAGTGTTTGATTACACAAAATATAGGGTTTTTTTACAAGGTTGCTGAATGACCATGTTTGTTAATGTTCCTGGAATTGGACAGCATGCCCAAATGCACCCTAAAACAAATTTAACGCACGTTGTGGCACGTTGTGCGACAGTTGCAGGAAATCGGCGTGAAGTGATTATATTTTGGCGAATGCACATGAAACTCGGGGAAAAGATTGGGGTAATGATGGGTATTTAAAAGCTGTAATGCTCGCAATGATGCCTCATTTCCATTTCGACGTAGAAGAGTTACAAGATGCCAAGACTAAGCCTGCCGAATCGAAACATTGCAATACTCCAGTGAATCGCAATCGGCAGTCGCACGCCACATGAACGTCCATCAGTGCACCATTTCACGTCTCTGGGACAGGTACCAGCAGTTTCAATCAGCTGAAGACCGGCCCAGAAGTTGAAGACCTCGCATAACAACTACAGCACAAGATCGCTACATCCGGGTTCTGCACTTGCGTCACTGAACTGCCAGCGAACTACCACAGCAACGAACACTGCTGGACGCATACCTGGTTTGAGAAGGGTGTCTGCACAAACCATTCCGAACCGACTTCGAGAAGCTGGTATACGGGCTAGGAGACTGTATGTTGGCCCCATCCTGCGACGTCGACATCGACATTTACGTGTTCGCTAGTGCACGTATGTACAGGGGTGAAACTTGGGGAAACTGGCGGCGAGTATGGTTCAGCGACGAGTCACGTTTCCTTCTACAGCGACGTGATGGACGACAACATGTTTATAGACGCCGCAATGAACGTTTTGCCAACAACTGCGTCGCCCAAGTTGACAGATTCGGTGGAGAGAGTGTCATGATGTGGGGAGCCATCTCATACACCGCCAGAAGTGAACTTGTGTTCGTACAAGACAACCTGACAGCTGTACGCTACCGGGATGAAATTCTTCGCTGTCACATGCTGTCTTTCAGCAGAACAATGCCAGGCCGCATACAGCACGTGTAACAATGGATTTCCTATATAATGAGAACATTAATGTACTGCCATGACCATCAAGATCGCCAGATCTCAACCCCCTTGAACATCTATGGGACGAACTGGACAGACGTGTACGCCAGCGTGGCCCGGAGCCTCAGACGCTTCCTGCACTGCAGGAAGAATGGGCTAGGATTGAAGAAAACGCCTCCACTGTCGTCAGTCCATAGCATGAACATTGTCACATTAAAGAGATAATTTCATGAATATTTCGCCTTTGCCTTTTTTTTGACAGAGTATATATATATATATATATATCAGATTCAGATATTACTAGTCTATGAGTCTATGATGTATAATTCATGATAATATAGTTTATACATATTATAAAATGCTTATAGATCCTGAAATTAGTCCCTAATAAATAAATATATATATATATTAAGCCCTCAAAAACAGTTAAAAGTTGTCAGTTAGCCAACCCATCCCCCACCCCTACCCGAAAAAAATCTGTTACCTTCAAATACAAATAACAATATTGATGTTTATGTAGGTAACCTCCCTAAAATGGCTGCAAAATTGTATTTCAGATCCTCTAGATTTCAAAATTCCCCGGGGAGGGGAATAGTGTCGAATTTATAAGGGGGCAGACTAAGGACTTCCTTTAGAAAAAAAATGTAGTAATTATAAAATTAGTTCATTTCTTTATTTTTCATGTAATTTAATTTCTATGTTGAGGGGCCCCTGAACCTGAAGTGCCCCGGGCCACCCAAGATCTAAATCCGGCACTGCTTCGGACCCCCACCCCCTCCCCAGTGTCTTGCGCCTTCCATGCTCATTCGTTCCAACAATGTATATGCCCGACCCACACACACACACACACACACACACACACACACACACACACACATACATACATACATACCAAAAGAAAAAAAATCCTAGCTACATCCCCCAGTTGTGATAATATCGTGTAGCAAAAAATACCTACAAAAAACAAAAACGTTATACAATAAATAAATCGCTGGGTACCATTTTCCACACCACCGCCCCTACAGGCCTAACTTAAAACAACCCTGTTTGATGTTGATACTATTACTAGTAGTAATAGTAATATTTGATTCTGGTCTGACTGAAAAGTAAAAGTTAACCTTAGGACCTACCATTTATCAAGGAACGGCGTCGTCTGCATGCAATGCTGACGTTTTAGTTCATACTGTACTCTTTTTCTAGGCTCACTCGGGCAATATTCCGGATGACATCGTGACGTTATTTGCGTTTCTTCTTTTACCCGACAATGCCGTTAATAATTTTGCCGACACTTCTCCTTGGTGTTGACGCCATAAATCGCGTTCCAAAATAGCGAAATCTCATGTAATCTGTTGTTGGGGAATTCCACACTTGCGATAAACCATTGAAAACAGAGGTCGGTGCGAGCCTGTCAAAAGTGTCCCACTTCGAAATACTGGGTTTGCCTTTGACTTGGATAAGCCAGCGAAGTGAAACCAATGCTTCGTCTTATATGCACCAAATGTAATTGGATTATCTGTTCTAAATGTTTAAATAATAAAAATATTACAGGGACTGCAGCTTTAATAAAATTACTGTTTCAATGAATTAAATCAAACTTGTCAAAATCTGAAAGACAGTATGTTTTTGAAATGGCATGAAACTTTGTATAGTAAGTTTACAGCTATTTAACTATATCAGATATTCTATGCGGACCCTGTACCAGAGGAGAATGTTGGGGATCTTATACCCCCAACCCACACCAACAGAACTTCAAAATGGCTTTAAAATCCAGTGTTTAACTATAATATCTTGGTCGGCTGTTCTTTTGTTGTTGTTTTTTCTTATTGTTTGTTTTGGTGTATATGGGGTTTTGGGGGGTGGTTCCCTCATTTATTTATTTATTGTTATTATTTATTTATTGTTACTTTTTATTTATTTTTTGTTAAGGAAGATTGCTTTCGTTAACAAAAATTACATATGCATGTTTGTTTAACTTACAGTACAGCAAAATGCATTTTTGATGTTACAACCTCTCATTTCAAAACTGCAGCCGCAACTGAATTCCATCATTGCCATTCATTTAGAACATGACTTAATTCCGTCAAATGAATATGATTTTTTCTTTACGAAAAAAAGGCATTTCATATTGTTTCTGTAAGCCTCATACCCAAAGACAGTTTATCGAAAAAAGCTTGGGCACTCTTGGAAACACCAATGATGAGTGCCATGTGTGTTTCTGTTCAGGTTACCAATACAGAGTGCCAGTGTATCAGCTGATAGTGCTTAGTGACTATGACAGTTGACAGCGTTTCAGTGCATGGTTTCAAATTAAATTGAGGGTTAATAAAATCAATGATAATGTTAGTCAGCAGGATAATAACACAAGACAGCATATACAACGTACTCTTCTGAAAAATTCATAACTTTAATTTAGCATACACCCTCAAGCTCCCCACTGTACCAACATATTTTATCCTCACCCAGCTCCACATGTGGAATATTAATAGGAAGATGTTTTTCTACATGTCGCACTGACGTTGTTTAACCATGATGGCCAAGCAACTTCATATTCACGTGATCATCCAATAACGGAAATGCTGAACCCTTGGAATAAAATAAATAGCATCTCGATGTTTAAACAGAATAACAAATGCTCAAGCTTCCAACTGACTGTTTTTGTTTCTTTAAATGCTATGTTTTGATGTTCTTAAAGCATTTCGATCAACTTTGTTATGACAAGCAAACTATGTTTGTGCATTCAAGATAAAGAAAAAGTGAGGCGAGGAACTACAGCAGTTATACAAACGTGGGATTATGGTATTTAATATGGAATAAACTGTCTGTGTTTCTCTTTATATAATTTGATGTATGTTTATGTAACATAAATGACTTTCCATCTACAATGAAAATATAATGTGTCTTTGTCTTCATTTAGCTCTCAAGTTGACCATGTCAGCGAAATCCAAATATTCTGTGAGAGATAAGCTATTTATTCTGACTTGTAAGCTGGAACACCCTTATTCTGGTGTTGTTAGAGGTACAATTAAGATTTTGAGGGAAACCGACGTCTTCGGCTCACTGCTGCAACACGGCTCGAACTGCTCAGTACTCAGCAGTACATCTAAAGGCTATAAACCCAAATGCGGGCAGGGAACGGACCAAGTCCGGTCACTTGTTAAAATCTACATTATGGAGATCGTACGTCTAGCATTCAATGATGTAACAGACTGGTTTTGTTGTATAGAAGAAGGTGACAAAAGCAACAAATTTACTATGCCCCGTAAGTATTGGTATCATGCATTCTTGTGCATTCAGCTGATAGAAGGGATACTAGTTAGTCTACCTAGACGATAAAGTGCCCATTTCTTTGGTTTTCTGGTCTTGTCCTCCAAGTGACAGACGGCCATTGCCACTTGTTGTTTACGTCCCATTATACTCGACACGTCATATATCAGATATTAAAAACAAATCTGGCTAAATTAAAGTGTAAACTGATGGCCAGTGTATGTATATATGTATGTACAAATGTATGTATGTACTGAATAACACCATGCACGTCTCTGAAAATCAAACAAAATTTCTTTAAAATTTGAAATCTGTGAAAACAATGCTGCCGTACAAAAGAAAAAAAAGAGTTATAATTACAATATAAGTGTTCCAATTACATTGTCATGACATCGCAGGCTGAATATCATTAAGCTTTCAAAATGCCTCAGAGTAAAGTAGTAAAATATATTTAAAAGATAACCAGAAAACCCCACGAGAAATGAGATGTAGGCAACAGCTTAGGGGCAAAACCAATTCAATGTAAAGGAAAAAGATGCAGAACACAAAATGTCTACGTGTGAAGTAACATATTCAGAGAAAGGCATTGTATTGCAGGACATTTTGAAGTCAAAATATAACCTGTGGAATGTCATACCAGTCAGTCAAAAAGAGATGTTTTCCTACGACAGCTAATAAAAAAGAGATGTATTATTATGACAGCCAATCGTTAAATAACAATGTCAGGACTTTTGATTTTGTTGTGACAGTGATACACGAGGGGAATCGTATGATATATTTAAACCTGAGTATGCTGTGTCTCGTAGGTAATAAAGTTCCATCAATTAAATGTATACAGACATTAATTCTGTAATGACCATTGGTATACCATTTCTATATTCATACTAGACAATGTTCTGCCATTTCGTTTTTGGCCATTTTGAAACTTAAAGTTTAGTTTCTCAGATGACCAACATATTTCATCTTATCGTAACCAAATTAAGTTAAACGTTGGACCATATCCTAAAAAGATTGCTCCCACGTTTTACATTCCTGTGAAATGGGACCGTACTACCATCGGAATTGGTTGTTTGAAAAAACTAACAATCAACCCATTGACAAGCACAAAATTAATTTCCTATTGCCCTGGTAACAAATAGCAGCGCCAAGGTTATCATCAGTGGCAGATCCAGAAAATCCATTTAGGGGCCCCAATGACATGAGGCGGAATACCAAGAAAACTTTGGGCACCTGCCCCCCGCTCCCTAGATCCGCCTCTGATCAGGCTAGCAACGTAGATGTTATCAGGAAGTAATGTGATAACACTGCGAATTATCAGCAACATGTCATGGGGTCACACAGAAAGTGTGTGTGCATGATAGTGCAGGTTATCAAAGCAAATCATTTATAGGTTGATGGACATGTGGTTGGGTCAGTTTGGGTTATATAGCCACCAAGCACAATTTATCAGGTTAACATATATTCCAGCTACTTGCAAACTACCTTGTGAAAATGACGGAACTTTTAACGATGCATGTGACAAGTGTAATTGCGTTGGAAATTGGAACGGAAGTACATGTCGTAAGTTTGTGCCTCATACCTGACTCCATTTTAAATAGTTTTATAAATAATTTCATTTGGTTTGTATTAAAGGTCCAGGCTTAATATTACTACTACTAATATTAATAATACACATAATGTATATATATATATATATATATATATATATATATATATATATATATATATATAATACATAAACATTACAATATTAAACAAAACAAAACCCATCCCAATTATTGATAAAGTGACTTTTTGTAAAACGCTTGGGGAGAAACCCCACTGCTCAGTCGAGTTGACCCGCATCAGACATGTGACGTAGCCCCTTGTAACCTACATTAATAAAAAATAGTGTGTGTGTATGTATATATGCTCTTGTGTCCATTTATGATTAGTCACATTTATTTTTGTTTCTAAGAAGATAAGTGATAAATTTGTATGTTGTTGAAAATTATCTAATTATAGCTGGACGTAGCCCAGTGGTAAAGCGCTCGCTTGATGCATGGTCAGTTTGGGATCGATCCTCGTCTGGCCCATTGGGCTATTTTTCGTTCTAGCCAATGAACCACGACTGTTATATCAAAGGTCGTGGTATGTGATAACCTGTCTGGGATGGTGCATATAAAAGATCCCTTCATACAAATGGGAAAATGGTACAAGTTTCGTCTCTAAGACTACTATGCCAAAATTACCAAATGTTTGACATCCAATAGTCGATAAGTAACAATCAATGTGCTCTAGTGGTGCCGTTAAACAAAAACATACTTTAATTGATTTTGAAAATGATATAATTATTTTCAAGTGTCCTAAATGTGGGTTGTATTAGCGTGTGTGTGTGGGGAAGGGGTACAAGTCAGATACCAGTCGTTCAAAGCACGCACGCACACACACACACACACACACACACACACACACACACACACACACACACACACACACACACATATATATATATATATATATATATATATATATATATATATATATATATATATATATATATATAACATCCTCGACTGGCGTAGTCAGGATTTTATATTGGGGTGATGGTTGTATGTATGTTTTAATCCAATGTAATAGTTTTTAAAAAACGTTTGATGGGGGTGGGAGCATGATCCGGTGATCCCCCTGAGCCTCCCTACGCCACTGCAGGAGCGGCGCATGGCCGTACCACTTTTCAAAGTCACTTTTATGAATTATATTTGTTGTATCTGTGGAAATGTCCTTCATAGTTGAATTTGAAAGAAGAGTCTGGAAACCTCGAGACGTACCACTATTTGTTTTTTACACTGCCGCCCCTGACCCCTCCCCCCCCCCCCCCCCCCCACCCCCGCCCCCTTGTCTCTCTGTGTGCTCAACTTGTAACTCACCCTTTGAGCTCTAGTTTAGCTGGTGCTCGTGGTGTTTTTCTTGTTTGCTTTATTATGCCCAATCGTAGAACTTGTGCCGGTGGGGATACAGACTTTGAACAGATAAGTTTGAACAAAAAGCTTAGGTGTCATACTCATCGTCCACATTATATAATTGTCGTAATCCCCAGCGATGAAGTGGTCACTGCAGATCCTATCCATCGTGACGGTAAATTCAATTACGCTCGGGTTCGGTTTAAAAACCTCTGCCATGCAAACCATGTGATTGTCGGTTTGTCTAAAGTTCGGAAACACTGCAGCTTTGATACATCCCAACACTAAACAATGGTTCACCATATTTTACATTTGGAAACTATCTCCAAAAGAATATTCCATCCATACAATTCAATTAACTGGAATAACATTTTAGCGGTTAAAAAAATGCGTTTCAAATCAAATGTGTGAAAAGGTCAGGTCAGGCCAGGTGTGAAAGGCTGTGCACAATAACAGTATACGGCATAGCGCGTCACAGGGTCACGTGACAGCTCGTGGAGTAGATAGGTGTTTTGTCAAGTGATGGGGAAAACGTGACTTTTTATTGCGAATATATTAAAAACGGGTAATTTGTTTTGGAATTTGTTTTATTGATACTTTTATATATATATATATATATATATATATATATATATATATATATATATATATATATATATATATATATATATACGTACATACCACACAATAGTGAATTATGTTTTCGATAAGCCTGGACCTTTAAAAAGAAACAAAATATGTTTTCATGTGGATTATGAAAAGAACATTGGTTAGTTTTTGTTTGTTTGTTTGTTGTTGTGTTTTGTTGTTGTTGTTTCGTTTTTCATCTTCTTCTTTCACAAGCTACACCAGTCTAGTCCAGTCTGTAAAATGAAATGATCTGTCTTTTCCAGTTCTCCTCTGTCACCATAGAGTATGGTTTAATATGGTTGTTTAAATAGGCCACTATGTCTTTAACGATTATGACTGCTGGCAGATACTATTTATTGAATGTAGTTTGTTCACTGTAGGAGAATGTGAACTAACTTGTTTGAATGGTGGTACAGTTCTTGAAACATGCACTGGTTATTTTTGTAACAAGAGTAGCGTCTATGACTACCCTAGTTCTGCAAAAAATGTGACTATTTTTTTTCATAGCTACCCCATACATGTTTTAAGCACAAGGCTACTTGACATACTGGTATAGATGAAATAAAATTGCATACATTTTTTCCCCAGATGAAATTATTTTTTGTTTAAAACTAACACACATTTATCACCAATTAAAGGACTTGTGGTGTTAACTGCTCTATCAAATGTTGGTTGCACCTCGGACTTTGGCCCAATCGGAAGTTATTTGGTTTAATAATACCTACACCTCTTGAAACATGCACTGGTTATGTTTGTAACAAGAGTATGATTGATGCCAGATACTATTTATTGTATTATTTATTACCATTTATGTAGGGGAATGTGAAACAACTTGTTAGAATGGTGGTACAGCACTTGAGACATGTACTGGTTACATTTGTAACAACAGTATGATCGATGGCAAATACTATGTAGTAAATGCAGTTAGGTCATTGTAGGAGAAAGTGAAATAATTTCTTTCAGTGGTGGTGCAGCTCTTGAGGCATACAATACAATACAATACAATATACGTATGCCCTACGTGTAATTGTCCTCCAAACCTGGGTGGAATAGTAATCATGGCGATAACTCCATGCATGCAATATATTCAATTGAGTACAATGTTTTCCTGCTGATACGCAAATGTACCTATTTGAGTAAACTTTCCGCTCAAGTTGATTTTCTATTTTTTCTCAATATATTCGACTCGACCTCCCCCCCATACACACACACACACACACACACACACACACACACACACACACACACACACACACACACACACACACACACACACACACACAAAATCTTAAGTCACAAGTCTAGACCCCTCCCCCGCTAAAATATCTGCAGTTGCAATTGATGTGGCATTCATGAATAAAATTATATTAGAGGTGGCGACCACACAACCTACGTTAGTAGTGAAAGTATACACATTTAAAACGTAAATTTACTGTTTTGCATTAGGGAACGATGTTATGATATGGAGATACTTTAAAACGTGTTACAGTCCCCAGGCTTGGTGTGGGAGAAGTACTCAAATAGGAACATTGCGTATAAGCAGACCAAACATGCATACATGCTGTTACACCCATACTGACCTCACTTTTCTTCGGTCAGATAATAACATGGGAAGTTCACTCATTTCATAAAAAAAACCTTATATAATGAAAATTCGGGTAGTGTTCTACATGATATCACCAGTGTTCGAAATAAGCACTTGTATGTTCTGTCCTACCAATGGAAAAGTGCATATATAAGATCCATTGCCGCTAATGGAAAAATTAAGCGGGTTTCCTCTGAAGACTACGAGTAAAAATTACCAAATGTTTCACATCCAATAGCCAATAATTTATAAATCAGTGTGCTCGAGGGATGGCGTAACAAGCTTTCACTTTAAAAAGCATTCTGAGAGTACTTCTAAAGCAATATATGTCCTCTACCGAATTTTCTTATCTCCTAAGTTCAAGAGCCATAACTGCCTAAAATCTGTAAATCGCAATGGAAATCAATTTTCATCTATAACAAAATTTCAAATGAGTATCTTGAGGCATTGCAACAAATGGTTAAGAATTTTGTTTTTATCGTCTAAATTCAAGGGCCATAACTCTGCCAAAATGTATAAATCGCCATGAAACCATTTCAGATGAAAAGTCCGGAGTAATATACAGACAGATAGACAGGACATAGACGGCACCTGTTGGCTCATCCGGTTGTATATCGTGTAGTAATATCTGGAGAACATCCAATAGCCGATGACTAATAAATCAATGTGCTCTAATGGTATCGTTAAACAAAAAACAAATTCATTTCAGGAGAATGTGGATTAACTTGTTTGAATGGTGGTACACCGCTTGCAACGTGCTCTGGATGCATCTGCTCTTCAGGATTCATAGGACCCGCATGCGGTGAGTCTGGAAAGTACAAATAGGTATTATAATATTGTTTTATTGTTGATCAACAAAGAGTAATCCATCTATTCAGGCTGCTTATTTAACATGATTTCGTCCTTCTGCAAATCGCAGATTGTGGGTCGGAAGCATAAGTTTAAGAGACTGAATCCCAAAATGTTTATATTAATTGTCTTTATGATACTGGGGGGAACCATATACTAGATCCCTTTCTGCTAATGAAAAAATTAAGCAGATTTCCTCTGGAGACTACGAGTCGCAATTACCAAACGTTTCACACCTAATAGCTAATGCTTTATAAATCAGTGTGCTCTAGGCATTTCGTTAAACAAAGCAAACTTTAACTTTAAAGAACATTCTGAGAGTACTTCTAAAGCAATATATCGCGTGAGAGCCAGAAGGTCGTAAGAGGCAGGTACGACATAAAACATCGTTTTACATATTCACATATTGTTACCAAAAAAATCGTAGCTGTGTACACTTCGTTACACAGTTATGTCTGACATAGGTCGTATGTGGCAAATACGACCCATGTGCATTTTTTGCTATCTGCTTGTTACAGAAATTCCAATTCTAAGTACAAAAGAGCATACATTATGTCATTTTTTTTATGTGCTTGAATCCTAAAACTAATATGACTTTTGGCGTTGTGAGAGCCCCGAGTGTCATGGATAAAAATCGTGTGTATATATAAATAGGAATTACAGTAATATTAATGTTCGTATGATGTTGTTTTTTGTTGTTGTTTTTTGTTTGTTTTTCTGTTTTGTTTTTGTTTTTGTTTTGTTTTTTGTTTTTGGGAGTGGGGGTTGTGCATCATAATTATATGAATAAATATGATTTGGTTAATTTTGAAGTATTTTTATCGAAGCAAAGTTTCCACAATGTAGTTTTATCTTAGATACAATTGAATTCATAATAATGTCATATGTGGCAGATACGACTAAAGTGCAAGCATAATTACACTGATTTGGATGTATTTAATTATATGTTACGGTGATCAAGTTCCGTCTTTCAGCGTCCTTTGAAGATCTGCAGGATTGGCCTACCTGTATGCATTAATGCGTAACAACATTGCACATACAAACGCAACTGAAATTTATCCAGGACCAATTCCAATAACAAGAGACAGTTTAATCAGACATAAGGTTAACAGGCAAATAAAGTGAATCTATGGATTTTTATTAACTTTACAATTAACGAATATTTGCAACAGAATGCTGAGCAAGCAACAGAAATAAGCACATGTAACCTAAACGTGCAAAAAAACAAACTGAAGAGTTTTTTTGGATTTTGACGACATTCCACATTGTCAGCCGACTCACATTACAGCACTCGGAGAGAACACAATTCTTAGAACAGACACTGGGTACGACAGAGCAAACACGACATAACCTGAACATAACACAGCACTCACATCAAAAACTAAAACATGATATAGCACAAAGACACAAACAACAGAACATAAACATGACATAACACAACAACAGAACATGAACATGCCATAACACAACAACAGAACAGGAACATGGCATAGCACAACAACAGAACAGGAACATGACATAGCACAACAACAGAACATGAACATGACATAACGACAGAACATGAACATGTCATAACACAACAACAGAACCTGAACATGGCATAGCACACACAACAAAACATGAACATGACGTAACACAAAAGCATAACACTAGTATGACATAGCACACACAACAGAACATGAACATGACGTAACACAACAACATAATATTAGTACGACATAGCACACACAACAGAACCTGAACATGGCATAGCACACACAGCAGAACCTGAACATGACATAACATAAAAGCATAACAATAGTACGACATAACACACACAACAGAACATGAACATGACATAACACCCACAAAATAACCTAAACATAATCTAGCACACACAACATAAACTGAACATGACATACATCATACTCAACAGAGCTTGTCATATCAATCAGAACAAAATTTGAACATAACATAGAATAACGACCAGAAGCTGAGCATAACAAAATAATCACGACGGAACCTTAACGTGACATGGCACTCACAACAGAACTTGAATATGATACAGTACTCACAACAGAACCTGAACATGATACAGTACTCACAACAGAACTTGAACATGATACAGTACTCACAACAGAACCTGAACATGATACAGTACTCACGACAGAACCTGAACATGATACAGTACTCACAACAGAACGTGAATGTGGCATATCACTCACAGCAGAACCTGAGCATGATAGAGTATTCACAACAAAACCTGAACATGACATGGTGCACATACCAGAACGTGGACGTGACATAGCACTTACAACAGAGCCTGAACGTGATAGAGTATTCACAACAGAACCTGAACACGACGTGGCACACACAAAAGATCCGGAACATGACATAGCACTCACAACAAAACCCTGACAAGAACGTAACATAATAGACATACAGCAGACCATGATCATGACAGAGCACACGCAAGAGAACATGGACATATTACTCTAGGGTCTCCACGAGTCCAAAATATTAGATTCGAGTACTGTAGGGTCAAACTCGACCCGGACCCGAGTACCTGACACTTACACTAGATGATGATGAGATTAAGGAATAAAAATAGACTAGCATTATGCATCTTAATTAAGCTGAATATGGATGCAAAATCATGTCATTGTATTGCATTTAGAAACTGGTTGATACATTCAGTGTTGTGACGGACGGACGACCAGTTTAAAAAGAGAAAATAGAACATGATCATATAATTGTTGTGTAACGTATATCGTTGATTATCTACTGCTCAAATTATTGTCTTACATTGTCAATTGTATTATAGTTGATCAAAGTATTCCACCTTTTATGGGTACTCGAGTCTTGTGAATGGATTCCAGTCTTGCTAGACTCAACCTGTGCCCGAGTACTCTTGAAAACCCGATATCATTCACAACATATCAAGAACATTGTCTAGCACACACAACAGCAACTAGAGGATTACTGGATACACAACATTCCCTGGAGAGATCTCTTAAGATTCAACAGAACACAACACACATTGCCTGGAGAGATCACTGAACACATCATAACCTGGAGAGATCACTGAACACACAACAGAACATGGAGAGATAGTAAACACACAGCAGAACCTGGAGAGTTCACTGAACACACAATACATCCTTGATTTATCAGTAAACATACAACAGAACACAGAGAGATCACTGAACACACACAAGAATCTGGAGAGATCACTGGACATACAACAAAATCTGGAGAGATCACTGAACATACAATAGAACCTGTACAAATGACTGGACAAACGACAGAACCTGGACAAATATCCAAACACACAACGTAACTTGGAGAGATCACTGAACACAACAGAACCCGGAAAGTACACCCAACACACATCAGAAGCTGGACGGATTACAGGACAATCAATAGAACCTCAAGAGAACCCTGCATACTCAACAGGCCTTCAAAATCGTATAGTGTTTACTGCTTCAGGATTTGATATTCAGTGCCCACCCTTATTGCATCTGTAAAACATATATCCTTTGAATGAGCTTCACTTGAACCCAGTGTATCCCAAACCAATGACACGCATTTTATTTCCTTAAAGGATGTCAGCTTCAGTTTGCTTAACTAGTCTGGTTATGTCTGATTCACTAGTTTCAAGAATACCTGGTTTATCAGCTAGTGCAGCTGATAAACCAGGTATTCTTGAAACTAGTGAAGTACACTTTAAGGCAGCAGATCCAGGATCTTTATCTGCACAGCTCTACCATGGTACCAGAAAGATAGAACGTGTAATATATGACGTCAGCTTTTCTGATGACTCATCAGGGACGAATACTTGCCTCCAAAAAAGAGGTTTTGTACAGACAAGTCGTCTGAATTTTAAACACCATCATCAAACAATGAACATGGAACACTACCACCAGATAAGGCCACACACAATCAGGGGTGAGTCAGAGAAAACAAGGATTGCACGAGACACAGTAGCTGGGTGTTTGGGTTGTTTTTACTTTATTTTGTTCAGTTCATGATTTTATTTATCATATTATTAGTAACAAAAGTAAAATAACTTTTTTTCACATAATATTTTGTTCAGCCGGTGATTTTATTAATATGTAATATACTAGTTTTCCTTTTTGAATGTTTGTTCCTAGATATTTTCTATTTACAAGCCCTCTCCATTTTATTTTTTAAATTAACATATGATTTGCAAAACTGAAATATTTAAGAATATTTATTTCAGAATAAAGATTCAAATTTAACTTGGTAGACTGTTGCTCGTAATGACGCATTTAATTCAATAGTGAATAATTATCGTAACTACCACTGTTTACACAAATAACTAAAACACCTAATATGCTATAAATATCATAAAATATACAATGAAATCGTAAATGTGTTCAGGCTTCATTGTCGTTCAAACAAATTCGACATCTTAACTACTGACGTAGAAGAACAGTGTTCCTTCATTATTTTGAAATCAATTTTTATCTATAATAAAACTTCAGATGAATATCTTGAGGCATTGCAAAAAAAAAAAAAAATAAGAATTTTGTTTCGTATCGTCTCAATTCAAGGGCCATCTCTCTGTCAAAAATGTATTTCAGATGAAAAGTCCGGAGAAATATACAGACAGACAGACAGACAGACAGACAGGACATAGGTTGGATCGGTAGGGCACTAATAAATATAATGTATTCATTTCAGGAGAACATCCAATAGCCAATGATTAATAAATCAATGTGCTTTAGTGTTATCGATAAACTAATTTCAGGGGAATGTGGAATAACTTGTTCGAATGGTGGTACACTGCTTGAAAATTGCACTGAATGCATCTGCCCTTCAGGATTCAAAGGACCCACATGCGGTCAGTCTGGTAAGTACAAATATAATATTGTTTTATTGTTCATCAACAAAGAGTAATCCAACTATTTAACATGATTTTGTCCTTCTGCAAATCGCAGATTGTGGGTCGGAAGCATAAGTTTAAGAGACTGAATCGCAAAATGTTTATGTTAAATTGTGTTTATGATACTGTGGGAACCTAAACAAAAATCCCTAAATTCAATTTAAAGCTATTTAAAGCTTCATTCTGAAATAGAGTTGTATTAATTTTTACTGTCTAACCCACCAACATTTCGACTTCTGTGTTGACTATTGTTTGAAACCTATTTGTACATTCTCAACCCACCAACATTTCGACTTCTGTTATATTATTTCTTATTAACATTCATATTTGTGATTGTAATTACAACAAGTTATTTCATTTTGAAAACTACATTCTATATGTAAAATTTAAATGCATGTTTCACGATGCATATTTTTGGTATACAAAACATACTATTTGCTGAATATATAAACACCACAGTCATCATGTGCCACATTGCTTTATCCATTCAGATAATGACTACAATGAGCAATTGTATAATCTATTTAAATGGTTCATTTTAATTAGACCAACAATCACAAATATGAATATTAATAACGTTACTCAGTAGGACCCTTTGTTTAAGTTAAATTAAAACTAAATGATCATATCTGACTTCAGTGATAGCGTTTACATGAATTCTAGGGTCGTTCAAGGAAGTACTCCATAAAAGCTTAACCCTGGAAACAAAGCTTAGACAAGAAAAAGGCCATTGAAAGAGAGATGGATGAGGCACATTAGTTAATTTAAAACAAAAACAAAAACAAGCAAACAAACAAAAACAACCTGTATGAGGTGTCTTGGATATAGTGAATGTCATGACATGCTATTTTTAAGGACAATGTGTCACAAACGTATCTGTTGTAAATGTTCACATCTCTTTGCTCAACCCATGATAAATAATACAAATCTCCCAAATAACTTCAAAAACCATCCTCAAATGAATACAAATTCAAAAGTAAAAATCAAATCTGATACACAAAAAGCCAGAGATAACTTAAGAAAGTCTGAATATGAATACGTGACATCTGTATGAGCCTAAACCATATCCGTTGACAGACTACTGTACATCAATTCTACCTTCACCTGACTTCGAGATAAACATTCGTGACCTCTTGAACTGGACCTGACGACCAGATCCCTGACCAATAAGACTGAGAGAAATCACGATACAGAAAGGCAATGGCCTACGACGGATGAAAGAGCTGCCGCAGTCAGCAGAAGTTTGCAAGACATGAGGGTGTGTCTTCATTGGACAAGGGGGAATTGTTAGTGTGTAGATATTGTTTAATGGCATTCATGGAATCATCCACTATTTTGCCAAATCTCCATTCGACTCTGCATTGTGCAGAGATACAGTCATGATCACTTATTACGGTTTTATCGTTCAAATTCAGTAACATTTGTTTTAATATTAAGTTTACAGTAATTACAGAATGCCTGTAATTATCATTAGTCAGTTAATTAGCGTCACTGGTTTGATAATTACCTGACACAGCAGCAAAAAAACACATTTGAAGTTGATGCATTAGTCTGACATTTGGAAACCAATTTGTATTAATTGTATTGCAATGGATTCCCCTAGCTGCATTGCTAATATTTGTTATATAAACGTATGATTTTTTTATTAAACATTAGAACCTTTAGGAGTTCCTGAGGTGAACATACACTCATTCTTCTAATAACATGCATATTGGAGGCAGTCATATGAGGCGTGCCTTAGGCGCACACATATCAATTGTTCTAAAGCAATACATAGTTTGTGTAATTGTGATAGAACCGTCAGCGAGTGTATGTTAGTATAAACGTTCCTGTTCTGAAATCCTGGAATATAGTCCACAATGGAAGTCTTAGATCATTTTAAACTAAGATAATATTATATTCAAATTGTGTAAACTGTATAATACTGTAAACCATGATGGCGTTGAAATAACATCTAAGAAACTACTTACGTATTATTTGTGTCCAGACACTTATAATAGAATATAATGAGAATAAAGAATAAAATAAAATAGCATTACGATTCTTAATTCCAGCACTGAACATGGATGTAAAATCATGCCATTGTATTGCATTCTACCCATTTGATGTTTAGTTTCTCTTCATGTCGCATAGCCCTATAATATAACTGGTGGCAGGCATATAGCAAAATGGTGTAAAAGGAATTTAGTTAACAAGAGTGTTCTTCCTTGCACGGGTAGTCGATTCCTGTGAACGGACTCGAGTCTTCCTAGACACGGCCCGTGCCCGATTACTGAAGTACTCTTAAATACCCTAATGTGAACTGCTATTTTGTAGAGGATGAGGAATCTTCTGGTCCTGGTCTGGTATTGATCGTAATAATCTGTTTCGTGTGTCTTTTCTTACTCCTGTTGATCATCATCATCATCATCATATTTTGGAGGTAAGTATAATTAACACATCAATGAATGCTAGCAAACAATCCCATTGCCAGACCTCTGGGGCAAGTGGAATATAACAGTTGGTCAAGAGATGTGCACTATCTAGCTGGCCCGTTGGCAAGTGAACTATTAAATAATTAAATTTCCAATACAGTAACGAAATTTATCATCCATTAAAGGCTTTTGTAGGAGATTTCGCTGGCACTATAATTGCGCCTCCCCCCCCCCCCCCCACACACACACACATCCGTTGATAAAAGCATAAATCCTCGGCAAGCCTCGGATATCATACTTTTATCAACTCGCGCTGATAAATTATGATATCACAAAGCACTCTGGGAGTATCCTCTATTTATTTGTTAACTAATATGATTCAATAGCAATGTGTGTCCTATGTCTGTATCTGCCAGCGAGTTCAAACTGAATAGCTGAGAAATTATGATAGGTAACGAATGAGTTAGTATTAGAGTTATCTATTTTAACTATGTGATTGTCCCTACCGGTCTGTGTAATACAGTATTCATCTGTGTTCTAACAAAACAAAAAAGCAGTAATATTTCAAGTCAATAATGGGGCATTAATCTGTGTTGTAACAGAAAACCAGGAATACTCCAAGTCAGTAATAAGGTATTGGTCTGTCATCTAACAGAAAACCAGGAATACCCCAAGGCAGCAATAAGGTATTGGTCTGTGATCTAACAGAAAACCAGGAATACTCCAAGTCAGTAATAAGATATTTGTCTGTGATCTAACAGAAAACCAGGAACACCCCAAGGCAGCAATAAGGTATTGGTCTGTGATCTAACAGAAAACCAGGAATACCCCAAGGCAGCAATAAGATATTTGTCTGTGATCTAACAGAAAACCAGGAATACCCCAAGGCAGCAATAAGGTATTGGTCTGTGATCTAACAGAAAACCAGGAATACTCCAAGTCAGTAATCGAGAACTGATTTCTGTTCTAACAGAAAACCAGGAATACCCCAAGGCAGCAATAAGATATTGGTCTGTGATCTAACAGAAAATCAGGAATATTCCATTGCAGTAATAAGGTATTGATGTGTGTTCTAACAGATAACCAGTACTATTTTTTATGTGTTTTAACAGAAAAATAAGATATAATGGGATATTGATCAGTGTTCTAAACAGAAAACCTGGAATATTCCAAATCAGTAATGGAGCATTGATCTTTGTTCTGACAGAAAACCAGGAATATTCCAAATCAGTAATGGGTATTGATCTGTGTTCTAACAAAAACAATCCAGAAATATTCCAAGTCTGTAATATCTGTGTTCTAACAGAAAACCAGGAATATTCCAAGTCAGTAATAGGGTATTCATCAGTGTTGTAATAGAAGATCAGGAATATTCCAAGTCAAAATAATAGTGCATTATCTGTATTTTCACAGAACACGTCGACAACGACCTGCACCCGTGGACAGGACCTTGGTTCCACAAATTATTGAACCATCTACAGTCAGCCAGACAAATGTGTTATTTGGTGATGCAAGGTAAATCCTGCTGGTACAGTCAGCATCACAACTGTATCACCACCATTATTACTACTACTGCTACTACTACTACTACTACTACTACTACTACTACTACTACTACTACCATCATTACAACTACTACTACTACTACTACTACTACTACTACTACTACTACTACTACTACTACCATCATTACAACCAGTATCACCACAACTACCAGTATCACCACCATTACTACTACTACTACTACTACTACTACTACTACTACTACTACTACTACTACCACTACTACTATTACTACCATCACTACTACCAGTATCACCACCATTACTACTACTACTACTACTACTACTATTACTACTACTACCATCACTACTACCAGTATCACCACCATTACTACTACTACTACTATAACTACTACCATCATTACTACCAGTATCACCACCATTATCATTACTACTACTACAACTACCAGTATCACCACCATTATTATTACTACTACTACTACCATCAATACTACCACTACCATCATGACTACCAGTATCACAACCATCACTACTACCACTACCATCACAGCTAACAGTATCACCACCATTATTACTACTGCTACTACTACTACCATGACTACTACCAGTATCACCACCATTATTATTACTACTACTACTACCATCAATACTACCACTACCATCATGACTACCAGTATCACCACCATCACTACTACCACTACCATCACAGCTAACAGTATCACCACCATTATTACTACTGCTACTACAACTACTACCATCACAACTACCACTACCATCACAACTACCACTACCATCACAACTACTAGTATCACCACCAATATCACTACTACTACACTACTACCATCACTACTACCACTACCATCACAACTACCACTACCATCACAACTACTAGTATCACCACCAATATCACTACTACTACAACTACTACCATCACTACTACCACTACCATCACAACTACTAGGATCACCACCATTATTACTACTACTACTACTACTACCATCACTACTACCACTACCATCACAACTACCACTACCATCACAACTACTAGTATCACCACCAATATCACTACTACTACAACTACTACCATCACTACTACCACTACCATCACAACTACTAGGATCACCACCATTATTACTACTACTACTACTACTACCATCACAACTACCACTACCACCACAACTACCAGTATCACCACCATTATTACCATTATTACTACTACTACTACAACTACTACCATCACTACTATCACTACCACCACAACTACCAGTATCACCACCATTATTACTACTACTATAAAATTATTACCATCACTACTACCACTACCACCACAACTTCCAGTATCACCACCATTATTACTACTACTATAAAACTATTACCATCACTACTACCACTACCACCACAACTTCCAGTATCACCACCATTATTACTACTACTACTACAACTACTACCATCACTACTACCACTACCATCACAACTACCAGTATCACCACCATTATTACTACTACTACTACAACTACTACCATCACTACAACTACTACCATCACTACTACCACTACCATCACAACTACCAGTATCACCACCATTATTACTACTACTACTACAACTACTACCATCACTACTACCACTACCATCACAACTACCAGTATCACCACCATTATTACTACTACTATAAAACTATTACCATCACTACAACCACTACCACCACAACTTCCAGTATCACCACCATTATTACTACTACTATAAAACTATTACCATCACTACTACCACTACCACCACAACTTCCAGTATCACCACCATTAGTACTACTACTATAAAACTATTACCATCACTACTACCACTACCACCACAACTTCCAGTATCACCACCATTATTACTACTACTATAAAACTATTACCATCACTACTACCACTACCACCACAACTACCAGTATCACCACCATTATTACTACTACTACTACAACTACTACCATCACTACTACCACTACCATCACAACTACCAGTATCACCACCATTATTACTACTACTACAACTACTACCATCACTAATATCACTACCATCACTACTACCACTACCACCGCAACTACAAGTATCACCACCATTATTATTACTACTACTATAACTAATACCTTCACTACCACCACTACCATCACAACTACCGGTATCACCACCATTATTACTACTACTACTACCACTACAACTACTACCATCACTACTACCACTAACATCACACTACAACTACCATCACAACTACCAGTATCACCACCATTATTATTACTACTACTACTACAACTACTACTACCATCACTACTACCACTATCATCACAACTACCAGTATGACTAACACTATTATAACTACAAGTTAGTACCAACACTACTACTACTACAACTACTACCACCAGTACTACTACTACCACTGCTATTATTACTACTATTACCACTACTTCTACTACTACCATTAGTATGCCTACTACTACCACTATTACTACTACCACTACTAATATTACTACTACTACTACTAATAATAATAATAATATTACTACTACTACTACTACTAATTCTTCCACTACTACTAATACTACTACTACTGCTGCTGCTATATTACTGCTACTACTACTACCTCCACTATTTTTACTACTTCAACTACTACTACCACCACCACTACACTACTACTACCACCACCACCACTACTACTATTACTGCAATAAATGCATATCTATTATTGGAACCTTTCATATTATTTATTATCATTATTATTTTATTATGATTATGATTATTATTATTATTATCATTACTATAAAAGGAGATTAGAGCAATTTGGGGCACATATACACAGAAGCCGTGTACCACTTCCATCTCACCTCCAACGTCTCTGACTTTATTGTAATCTCATATGTTTCTAAGAAGTCATCCATTCTAATCTTAATGATAGACTGCCGTATATTTTAACCTTAGAATCACAGACGTTTTGACAAATCTAAATAACAAAACCGTACCCACATATCAATGCTGTATCTCTGCACAATGCAGAATCGAATGGGCATTTGGCAAATATTGGATCCATGAATCTCTACACAATGCAGTCGAAAAGATATTTGGTAAAATACTGGATCCACCAATCTCTATCTAGTGCGTCATCCATAGGAGGACAGCCACTCCCAAGGACAATACAATGTAAAATACTGGATCCATGAATCTCTATCAAGTGCCTCATCCATAGGAGGACAGCCACTCCCAACGACAATACAGTGTAATTATTCCTCCACAGCTAATAAGAGGACAGCAGCTCCAAGACTAGTTTACTAAATTTAAACTACTGAAATACATATAGCTGTGATGAAATGTGCTCATTGATGATGTCAGGTGTTCACGGAAAATGTACACAATAAACTGCCTGACCAATGGCACCTGCCATGAGTACTGTCACCACATCTTTCAAGCCTGCCACTGACGAATCACTGAATTAATACAAAACTCAGAAAAAGAAATCCAAGTAACTTCTGCTGTGAACATTACCACCACCACCACTACTGCTACCACCACCACCACCACTGCTGCTACCACCACCACCACTACTACTACCGCCACCACTACCACTACTACTACCACCGCTACAACCACTACCACTACTATAACTACAACTACTACCACTATCACTAATACTACTACTACCACCACCACTAACACAACCATCACAACCGCTGCCACTTCTACTACGACCACTATCACTACTATTACTACCACAACCACCGTTACTACTGCTACCACCACTACTACTACTACTACCACCACTACCACTGCTGCTACCACCTCTACCACTGCTACCACCACCACCACCACGACCACTGCCACTACTACCACTATCACTAACACTACTACTACCATCACTAACACAACCACCACAACTCCTGCCACTTCTACTATAACCACTATCAATACTACCACAACCACCGCTACTACTGTTACCACCACTACAACTACTACTATCACCACATTACTAGCATCACTAGTACCACTACGACCACTACTGCAACTGTCATTACTACTATTACTACTACTACTAATAATAATAATACGACCACCACTACTACTACTACTACTACTACTACTACTACTACTACTACTACTACTACTACCTATACCACTACTGTTGCTAATACTACTGCAACTATTACTAATACTACTACCACCACTACTACAACGACCACTTCTACTATGTCTACTATTACCACTACTACTATCATCACTAGTACTACTAGTACCACTAATACTACTTTCACTACTATTTTACTGATAGTGCTACTGCTATTACTGCTACTACTACTACTACTACTACTACTACTACTACTACAACTATTACTTCTGGTACTGAACCATATACCACCCACCCTACCCCTCCCGTTTTGCATCTCATGTCCATAGATTTATATCGTGACAAAAGCTAATGAAGTTTTCTCTGTTGATAGACTATCCATCAATCACCCAAACCTGGATCAGGATTCTATGAAATATTGCAATGAACATTATATACATGTTTAAGTCATTTTGAAATATGAATACTAGTATATAACTGGTTCCCCGGTCGTTGGCATCTTTCGTCGCATGTATATGTGATACATGTATGCCCTCCCATGAACACATCTAGAAAGTGTGTTCCCAGAATTTAAAATCTCATTGCATTAAATGACATGATGTCTACAGGCAATAAAGATTCTCGCATCATGGAGCAACCCACGGGCCCTTTGGACACCTCATGGCGGACCTGAAACCTACCACGCCCGGACGTTAAATCTTCGACCTAACGCACTAGAGACTGAACCTTACGTGGCTGAACGATATAAAAGCTTTGATGCAACAGCGAATATTCAGGATGGCATGTCACCGACATCGGGGAAACAGCTCTGCAAGTGTAGCTACTATGGTCAACCCAAAAACATGCAAAGCAGTACATTTAAGAGGAAATTACCAGGCATACCCGCCTACGAAAGAGCTAACGACGAAGACATATGAAAAAAGTCAAGAAAATGCAGTCCTTCAATTTGTGCAGGTTCATCATCAAACAACGACTGAAGGCTTTATATATATATATATATATATATATATATATATATATATATATATACGTATGTATGTATGTTATGTATGTATGTACTGTATGTATGTATGTATGTATGTATATATATGTATTGTATATATATATATATATCTTATATATATATATATATATATATATATATATATATATATCTTTATATATATATATATACATATATATTATTTTTATTATATTTTTAAAGAAACGTACTGTCAAGTTTTGATTTACATGTATTATTACTTTGACAAAGGCATAAACTACACTATTGGTGGATACCAATACAGATGGTTAGACCACAAATTTGTTTCAGATTAAACAAATATCGTTCCTGGATCAGTGAATATCTGGACGAACATTTGTTTTGTTATTGGATGTCAAACATATGGTCATTTTGACACAGTCATAGAGATGAAACCATCTACATTTTTCGATTAGTAGCAAGGAATATTGTATATGCACCATCCCACAGGCAGGATAGCACATACCACGGTGTGTTGGGTTCAAGTTGTATTTTAACGGTTTTCTACTAAAAGTAGTTATTATTTTTTGTTATGAACGGTACACTAATCATCATATCCAAATAATTTCATTTTTTATTAACATGGTGTTATTTCTCCGCTCATAAGAGGTGGGATCCAACTCATTCAGTAGAGCATTTCGCCTGAATCTTTGCATCGAAACATCCTCCCCCTCAGTGGCTCACTCTCTGATTGTACCAACCAATACTCCACGGTTGGTTTACTGGTGTGTGCCATGCTGTCTGTGTTAAAGTACATATAAAAGATCCCATGTATCGGGTTTCCTCTAAGACTACCTGTCAGAGTTACTAACTTTTTTTAAAAGATGATTAATGTCTTCTCAAATAAAATTAATAAACTTACACTCAAAAATATAATCTGTATTTAAAACTGTTTGACAAATTAGATTATGGTGATCATCTTAATTGTTAAAATATGTGTATCTCTCTCTCTCTCTCTCTCTCTCTCTCTCTCTCTCTCTCGCTCTGCGCGTGTGTGTGTGTGTCTGTGTGTGTGTGCGTGCGCGCGTGCGCACGTGTGCGTGTGTGTGTATATATATATGTATGTATATTCTTTTTACATCTATTCACTGTATTAAGAAAAGGGCCATTCAATACTATTGTAAATGGTCTCGTTGACAGACCACAACACACCCAGTTAGGAGGTTGGGTTCATAACAGATAAGAACTATTCATCATGGAAGTCGTGGCTTCATGACGTCGATGATTTCGTCACCTTGCATCATTCACTACTGCGCAGTTTGTCGGCCATCTTGGGTGATGCCATAGCGAAATCGATATACCCTATAGACCGGGTATTACTACTATTGATTACACTTAGTGAGCTAAATACAGTTTGAAGCCATTATTAATAGCACTCATACTATAATAACAACTACTGCTACTACTACAAAAACAACAAATACTCCTACAGAAATGATAAATAGTACTACTACTACTACTACTATTACTATAACACTATTACCGCTACTATACTACTATTGCTGCTGCTACTACTACTACTACAGCAGAGGCGTAGCGTGAGCTGGACCTGAGGGGGGGGGGGGGGGGGGTCGAATATGAACCAAGTGGACCTTTTCTATTTTGTTTTTGCACCACCAGAAACTCCATATGTATAAACCTGTGGCAACCACTATTTTATTGAGACTTAAAGATAATCTAGACATGGAAACAGCTTGTTTGAAAACAAAATTCAGACTACATTTTAGAACAAATATAATACTTTTAATTTCATCTCTTCCGTATGTACTTCTGGTAGATGTGGGTTGGCCTACATGTATAATATTTATGTATGTGGTTATCTCTATGAATATACTGTCATATACGCGCAATTATGCACGAAGTAACTGTTCCTTCTTTCGTTTCTTATTTCTGTTTTCTTTTTTTCTTCTCTATCTTTCTTTTTAATTTAGGTCAGTGCCCTAGAGGAGTTTAAAGAATATTTCTTCATACTAAATATGTCTATGTAATTACCTGTATATGTTACTACAAATATATATATGCTATGTATTGTAGTAGTGATTTAGGGCCCCAACCCTAACACTACGCTATCTTCTGGGATAAAACAAATAAAATAAACCTGTATGTTTTAGTTCTGAAAGCGGACCATTTGCTTCAGCGGATGGGTTCGTCCGAACCCCCCGATCCCCCGCAGCCTACGCCTCTGTACAGTACAACTACTATTACTACTTCTACTATTAATACTAATACCACTACTATACTACTACTACTACTATACTACTACTACTACTACTACTACTATTAGGCCGAAAATTTTTTACTTGTTTCCTATTACATGCTGGGAAAATATAGGGAAGGTAGGTAGGAAAAACATTTTATTTTGGAAAATAATTTTATTTATGGATATTAAATAAAGGTGTTGACTACCGGTATCCAAAATAACCTCTGCATGTATAGAAATGCATTATGCAAGCCAACAATACCATTCATCACAGTGTTTTCCCTAGAAATGAAGTAAGGCATGGTAAAGTGACGTTTTATGGGCAGTTTTCTTTTTCATTATACAATTTTCAAAAAAACTAAAACCTTATGGCCATTTTATTTTCTATATCTATTTCCTAACTTAATTAAAAAATATGTAGTACTATCCACATAGGTGTTTAAAGGCTTCTTTTTACATTGGCAACTTATAAATTTATAAAAGGCAAGGCATTTTGATTTTGAGGGCAACATGGTGCTAACCTATCTGTGGGAGAGTACATACAAAAGACCCCTTGCGGTTTAATAATAGGCAGAAGGTTTACTCTCATACTAACACTTAACTTCTGTACTGGTCCAGGACAGACTTGGTTGAACCTTAATTGGATAGAAACCAGTAAATAAGTTATAATAATTTCTTTTAATGAAAACTGAAAAGAAGGGTTCTATATTTATCTGTCCAACAATAACATTAAACAATTTTTTTTATGAATATTATCTTTCCTAGTGTATCTAAGAAATGGTAGACTTACCAATTTTATAATTTGCAATGCTAGTTTTACCTGTATGCATCCAGTATTAAAGTACACACTTGGTTTGAAGCAATCAATTGGTCCAATGAATAGAAATGCAATACAAATGCCCAGGATGCTCAAACGAATGTTGAAAAGTAAAGTTCGTTTTATTTAACGACGCCACTAGTGCACATTGATTTTTATCTTTAATATCATCGGCTATTGGACGTCAAACACATGGTCATTCTGACACTGTTTTTAGCAGAAATTTGCGAAGTTCCCAGTGACCACTTACGAAAAATAACGAAACGCATCGAGATCTTACTGACATATTTAATCATTTGATTTGGCAGTAAACTCCATCAGTATCGGTAAACATTCCCTCCCCTAGTTTATCAGAAGGTCACTAAATTTCTACAAGGCCAGTTTGTCGCTGGAGTAAATCATTAAATATAGTTATTATTTTTATTATTATTATTATTATTATTATTATTATTATTATTAATCGGAACACCTCGCTACGCTAGATGTAGAGTAAATCGGAAAAGATAGCATATATTCGTGAAAACAATTTTCCGACTCTTCGCCCGATATCTCACGAAAGTTACCGAATTCCAATTTGAAGGGAAGTAACTCCATCAATCAATTGTTAGAAGAAAACATTTCGTGGCTTACGGGTCGCCAATAAAACTATATTTGCGACAATAAAACCACCGATATACGTCCGCAAATCGGAAAACACAGTAGGATTATCCCTAAATGACACCAAATTAGTGCTTATGATAGTTTTGGAATGTTTTCGTGGAAATCGTTTTTGGATATACAAAAAAGGTTTTAGGGTCGGCAGGTTCAAATTAGGGTCGGTCGGGTAACCGGAAACAAACAATATTTTATGATACGCCTTACTACTACTACTACTACTACTACTACTACTACTACTACTACTACTACTACTACTACTACTACTACTACTACTACTACCACCACCACCACCACCACCACTACTATACAACTGCTGCTGTTGCTGTTACTACTACTACTACTATTTCTACTACCACTACCACTACTATATAACTGCTGCTGCTACTACTACTAACACTTCTTTAGTTCATACACATTTTTTTAAAACGGTTTTCTTCCTCTTAATTAATTTACGCAATATTTTTTTGTAAAATGCTTACAGATCCTTGCTTAAAATGTTATTCTATTGGGCACATCTGTGTGCGCATCCAGATGTGCATTTGTTTCCGCAAGCTCTACAAAGGCCTTTGTCATCTGCACTGGAACACGCTGTAAAGTGGCAATCCTCCTACAGACGGATTTGGAACCATATTATATCGATGTTAACACCAGATTTCCGTAGACAAAGAATCTAAAAGTCTGCATATTCTACAGGCGGATTTGGAACCACAGTATATGGATGTTAACACCATTCGTAGACAAAGAATCTAACTGTCAGAAACGTCTGCATATTTTGTTTACTCTTTTATCAACACATCATGTTCCAGCGTGTTTGTTTTTTGTTTGTTTTGTTTTATTTGCATTTGTTTTGTTTTTCTAGAAGCAAACGGCGAGTATCTAAGTCATCTTCCAGAGAAGGGCGGAGACCCAGCACTTCAAAGAAAGGAAGTGATAAATTCTCAAAAAAACGGAGTCATAAGTCCCGAGTGGGACAGAATGACAAGTTCTCAGGAAGACGGACTCATAAATTCCCACAGGGACACCGACACAAATCCTTGGAAGAACAGTGAAAAAGAGATCCTTTAATTACGTGTAAATCACGTGTTAATCTTTTCATTACTTGATGATCGTAATGTTCTATAATGCAAATTTAATGGTGAGGGTATAAATAAAGTGCAAAGATGGAAAGATGTTTAGCAATAGATATATTTTACGATGATAAAATTCACTTGTTAAATCGCTTGGAGAACATTGTAATCTGTTTTAGAAATGCTTTTTAATTCCTGCGAAATATAGCGTGAAGTGAATTTTGTTCTTTCGTAATTGCTTTCTGTAAATGCTGGTTGGACTTTTTTTTCTAATTACTAAGCACATAGTATTCATGTTTAGCTTACAGATATCGGAGCATTGGCGATATTTTCTCCACCAGCAACCCCGCACCTCATAAAACAAATAATTACAAATGGAATAATACAGTGTCTATACGCATATATTGATGTATCATCGTTCAGTTAAAATCTGGTTGTGGAATAGTACAAGGATACATCACAAGAAAATTTAAAATGTTTATCATGAGAAAGAATGACATGGATAACTAGAAGAAAAACACATTTTGAACGCCATCTTCCACATCCATCATGATGACGTAATCACATCAAATTGACCAATGTATTTTAGTAAATAGTAATCATTTACATAACAGTCTACCAATCTATGAAATAACATTTTAGCCCTTTATAATTGGAGCATGGCAAGGTTGAAAACCGTTAATGTGAAAGCAAATTTTCGCCTTCAGGATTCGAACCCATATCACTAGAGATTTCGTTACCTAACTAAAGTATTGAAGCGCTAATTTCAAAGTGCTGATACACTATGGGGTATACTGATTCCGAAAATAAAAACTATTTTTCCTCTACTTTTTTTCCCGCACATTTGTTTTTGTCAATAGGTTAAAGTCTGGTTATGGAATAATACAACGGTACAGGTGATACGTGTACCTGGACGTATCATCCTCTAGTTAAAGTCTGGTTATAGAATAACACAACAGTACAGGTGATACGTGTACCTGGACGTACCATCCTCTAGTTAAACACTGGTTATGGAATAATACAACGATACAGGTGATATGTGTACCTGGACGTACCATCCTCTAGTTAAAGTCTGGCTATGGAATAATACAACGGTACAGGTGATACGTGTACCTGGACGTATCATCATCTAGTTAAAGTCTGGTTATGGAATAATACAACGGTACAGGTGACACGTGTACCTGGACATATCATCCTCCAGTTAAACTCTGGTTATGGAATAATACAATGGTACAGGTGATACGTGTACCTGGACGTATCCTCCTCTAGTTAAACTCTGGTTATGGAATAATACAACGGTACAGGTGATACGTGTACCTGGACGTACCATCCTCTAGTTAAACTCTGGTTATGGAATAATACAACGGTACAGGTGATACGTGTACTTGGACGTATCCTCCTTTAGTTAAAGTCTAGTTATGGAATATTACAACAGTACAGGTGATACGTGTATCTGTACGTATCATCCTCTAGTTAAAGTGTGGTTATGGAATAATACAACAGTACAGGTGATACGTGTACCTGGACGTGTCATCCTCTAGTTAAAGTCTTGTTATGGAATAATACAACGGTACAGGCGGTACGTGTACCTCGACGTATCATCCTCTAGTTAAAGTGTGGTTATGGAATAATACAACAGTACAGGTGACACGTGTACCTGGACATATCATCCTCCAGTTAAACTCTAGTTATGGAATATTACAACAGTACAGGTGATACGTGTATCTGTACGTATCATCCTCTAGTTAAAGTGTGGTTATGGAATAATACAACAGTACAGGTGATACGTGTACCTGGACGTGTCATCCTCTAGTTAAAGTCTTGTTATGGAATAATACAACGGTACAGGCGGTACGTGTACCTGGACGTATCTTCCTCTAGTTAAAGTCTGGTTATGGAATAATACAACGGTACAGGTGATACGTGTACCTGGACGTATCATCCTGTAGTTAAAGTCTGGTTATGGAATAATACAATGGTACAGGTGATACGTGTACCTGAACGTATCATCCTGTAGTTGAAGTCTGGTTATGGAATAATACAACAGTACAGGTGATACGCGTTATTGGACGTATCATCCTCTAGTTAAAGTCTGGTTATGGAATAATACAACGGTACAGGTGATACGTGTACCTGGACGTATCCTCCTCTAGTTAAACTCTGGTTATGGAATAATACAACGATACAGGTGATACGTGTACCTGGACTTATCCTCCTCTAGTTAAAGCCTGGTTATAGAATAACACAACGGTACAGGTGATACGTGTACCTGGTCGTGTCATCCTCTAGTTAAAGTCTTGTTATGGAATAATACAACGGTACAGGCGGTACGTGTACCTGGACGTATCTTCCTCTAGTTAAAGTCTGGTTATAGAATAACACAACAGTACAGGCGATACGTGTACCTGGACGTATCATCCTCTAGTTAAACTCTTGTTATGGAATAATACAACGACACAGGTGATACTTGTACCTGGACGTATCCTCCTCTAGTTAAAGTCTGGTTATGGAATAATACAACGGTACAGGTGATATATTAGTTTTCCTCTCTGTCGCAGCCAAATAACTAAATGTATCGAATATATATATATATATATATATATATATATATATATATATATATATATATATATATATATAAGTTTGTCAATTATTCAGTTACTGTATTTCTTTTAATGCAAAAAAGCGAGAGCGAGAGAGAGAGAGAGAGAGAGAGAGAGAGAGAGAGAGAGAGAGAGAGAGAGTGAGAGAGGGTAGATATTTTCTACCACTACATCACAAAACTGAATTACTTCTGTTTTAACATACTGAAAGTTGACACAACTTTATTGTGCAAGGGCTGCCATTCCTGTTATAGGTAATGCTTCATAAGAATATTTTAGTAACATTTGTTATTGTTCCAAATGCTTGAAATTTATAAGTTTTAATATGAAAATGTGGAAAATGGCACAGCAAAGTCTACTGCTCGTGAAAACTACCCAGCAAGCTGCTCGGTTTTGTAGTCAGTAGTTAATACACTGGTGTCTAAGGCAGTTTGAGCTCAGGTCACCGGTGCACAGATAAGACTTCGGATTAGCTTTTGTACATATACAACCCCACAGACATTAGCTTATCTCGCATCGACAGTACTTGCACGTCTTGCATTGAGCAGACTCCTTCAACATCACTTGCCAAATGCTCGCATGGATGTACATTTCTGACAAGGTCTGGCATTAATATGTGATGGCTATTAAATACCAAATTGCTTAAAACTACTGAGCACATCTAGTTAAAATGCAATCTCGGTAGTAGAAGGCAACACAAACTTTCTGGATAACACAATACATCGAGGTTGTCATTAGTCATCTCTGCTATACTAACACTTGAACAGGTGTAAGTGTCTTTAAGCCAAGGAAACATTTTACCAAACTGGACTAAGGGTAGATTGTCAGTGTTATACGCTACGTTGTTCCTACGTCTGTTGGATGGCATTTAGCTCAGTCGGTTGAGTGGTCGATTGAGGTGCTTGCGTCGCAGGATCAAACAACCTCGATAGTTCCATTCTCCTGACTGGGTTTTTCCTCGTTCCAACAAGTCCACCACAACTGCTCAAGGACCATGATATGTGCTTTGCTGTCTGTTGGAAAGTGCATACAAAAGATCCCTTGTTGCATTACAAAAAAATGTGTAGCAGGTTTCCTCTGCTGATGATTAATTAATCAAGGTACTCTAGTGGTGTCGTTAAACACAACAAAACTTGTCCTTTGCCTGTTGGAACAGGTGACAGTATCACACCTAGTTAGGATGTTTGCATTAGGAAGAGATATCAATCTGCCATAGCTATGTTAACAATCTGGACCGTATATATCCAATTTACAGTCCAAATTCGTAACAAAGTATACAATATGGTATTTGCAATATGCTTGTCAGTGTCACATCTATTGCTACTATGCCCAGCATCCTGGAGTATACCCATGTGCGTGCTGTAACCTCACCGTGGTGCACGGGTGTAACATTCTCTTTGAGAATGGCCAATACAGCACAAATAAAATTTTGAGTAAAAGCCAGTATCTATCTGTGATATTTGTATTTTTGCACAGTTCTTTACACTGTTTTTATTTAAATCTTGAATTTCTAAAAGCACCCTTTTGGATCTCATGTCCAGTTGACCTTTCATTCGACCAATCAAAACCTAACTTTCAAAATCATGCCAGTGATTTGAAAAGAATTTGAAAACATTCGGGATTATGCCAAGGGTATACGAAATGATTCGGGTGAAAACTAATTTCAATATAAAATTCGTTTTAAGACAACAACAAAAAATAAAAAATAAAAATAATAAACCGTGATGGTATAGCCATAAAATCTGTTTATACTAGTATACAATCCATTGTTTATTACTGTACTTTTCCCGACCAATAAGTTCGCCTATTGCATAAATAGTCTCGCCCGATATTTTTAGAATTTGTATGCTCCCGAATAACACTATAAAAGGCGATGCTGTTAGATCTACTGGTAGACCAGTAGAGATAATTTTAATCAGATTGATTATAACTGGTCAATAAAATAAATTTGTTTACGAAATATCTTGATCAACTACGATTACCCGAAAAATAATAAAATATCAGTCATATATGATTATTGACTTTGTTGCGTTCGGCGAATTGCTTTTTATATTGCATGTTGTTTAGAGATGAATTTATTTAACAGACGACACTGTCGAATGCGTTCTCAACTCAAACTGTGTCTGGCATGTGATTGGTACTGGTACCAGTGCAAATGACTTAAAAATTATTCACAGAAGCGATTCCGGTGCCGTCAATACACCAAATAAAAAACGAAAGCTATGCCCAATGCCAAAATTTAAACACATTGATGTTTTGGGGTTTTTTGGGGTTTTTTTTAGTGATTCAATTGTTATTTTTCTAGATTCTTGTTTTCACAAAATATGAATCCTTGTCTGTTAATGATACCATTATACTTATCATACAGCCCCTCACAGGCGTACGGGCTCCAATATTTCGGGGTGGGGATCGTGGGGGGAGGGGGGTTGGGCAGGCTGAGTTTTGTCTGAATTTAGAGGTTTAAAAAAATATATATGCCTTAATCTCGATAACGTTTATTCATATTTGTATTAAGCACTACCAAACAGCTATACAGGGTTGCAAATGAACCACTATGGATTACAATTATATTTTACATGGATTACAATTATTATTTAACGAGTATTAAAGTACAAAATAGAAATGTATTGTTGCACAGTGTAACTAGTTTTGTTCACTTATATGCTGGTCTTAGAACAAAATATTAGTCTCGCCCCTTGCTACTGCAAAATCTGTCAGTGATGATCGTATCCATATTTTGAGCGATGGTTATATAGGAGTACGCTCGCTCTATGCTATGAGTGCGACACTGCTCAGTCGTACCTGGCCCATAGTCGAGCACAGGTAGGTTTTCACAACGTGTCACACATTTAATGTAGTTAAAGTTTACTGCTGCTCTTGAAGTCTTATCAAAAAATGTATGCGCTACGACCTCAATAATATACCTGAAACAAAATATTAAAAACCCATCACATATAGCTCCAGAATGCACGTCTGATCATGTACATTTAAAACGTTTCCGGGGAAGCATGCTCCCGAACGCCCTAGACCTCTCGCGCCCTATGTTGTATTATTTATATTATGTATTCAGCTGATGAGTTGTAAAACTCAAAGCAAATAAACATCTTGAACTTGAACTATTAATAGTATCATCCTGTCATAGCATTTTTGTTTTCTCTCTGGTAATCAGCTTTGATAGAGATTTGATTCGAGATTAGTGTAAAATGTCATTGGTTTTACTGACTAAAGAAGGAATCTTGTAAATATCTTCTGTATTCAAAAGATGGTGGGCAATATAAGCTTGTCCCTGGAGCTTTATGTAATTGGTGTTACTGTCTATACTTATGAGGAAAAAAACAATCCTCAATGCTCTCTGGATGAAACATTCCAACAGTAGATATCGGCCATCAAACATATTTGTCAAAAACAGCAGACATATGAACAGTTGTGAATAGTTTTCTTTAAATGTCATGAACGTGTTGTCAAAATATAAAAGTAGGTTCATTCACTGGCATTGGTGTTACAAGCGTATTTATGTAATAGTTAATAATTTTAAGAAACATTTTGTATGTTATTATAGACATCGTATGTCTGCTGTAACATGCACTTTTTCAATTTTCTCAACTCTTTCTTTAGAAAGCATGAATTAATTATGCACTTATTTGTCATTGGTGTCACCTGTCATTGGTGTTACCAGGTAGGCTACTGAGTAACACCAATGACCATTAGTAACACCAATGACAATGTGTTTTAATAAGATGCCGTTTTCCTCGTTTTGCATATTTTTGAAGATGATTTGAAAATTAAAGGGACTTGTGCAGCATCATAGTTGCATAATGGCACTTTGGGTAAATTAAATGTTTTGTTGGAATAAAAAGAGTATATCTTCAACGTCCCTAACTGCGTTATGCTTGGTTCGCGCAATTAGCCTATAGCATCCGATTTTTTGTCGTCTGCTTGTCGCTCATTTGTGACGTTTTTCTTCACAGTTAGGCCTACTGAAGATTTCCATTAAAAATAAAGTTCAGACAAGTAAGTATCTAAATACAAAACTTTACAAAACCCTAAAACCATTAAGTTTACTATAGTCCGTCCCATCCTTCTACAATTTTTTTTTGTTTATATACTTTCAGTTTGGTTTGACGTAAGAAGACAAGTCAACGTGTTTTGGAAATAAATAATAAATATTATTTTTGTGTTCAATTTACAAAACAATCGGCTGAGAAATAAATAACATGTAGTAAATTTCACAGTATGAAAAAGGCGTTCCCTGTGGAACCCACGAAGAGTCGTTTTTGTTTATTAAATAGAGTTAACTCTTTCCTTTTAACTTGACTAATGCTGTCAAGTCTCACGCATTCGGCGTGAGACTGACGCATTTGGACGTCGTGTCACGCTCTCACGCCGGTATATGATTTTCTCACGCATTTTAAGCATTATAGCAAAATAAATAATATATACATATATATTTTTTGTTGTTCGTTCGATCTCGACGACCGACAAACAAGCCTGCAACTGCCGTCCGGCCCGATTAAACATCGTAAGGCATTAAAATCATATAATAGGTGTCTACGTTGTTTATTGGTCAGAATCTCAAACCTTGACCAATTGTCAGCGCGCTTAGGGACCATCTCAAAATTCATATGATGCCAAAAAAGACGAAATGGTTTCGTCGGGGGGGGGGGGGGGGGGGGTTAATAATTTTGCACTTGCCATTTCGTCTTTGAAATTTAAGTTGGCATCAAGATTAAAAACCTTCAGAAATGATCGTTTTCCAAGAACAGCAGAAAAACTAAGCCGGCATTCCTCAGGAACAGGAACTCTGTGTTCTGTGTGTGTGCCGGGTACCATCCAGCCAATCAGACAATTACACCACCTCCCCTGACAGCCAATTAGAACTCGCGATACAAATATGCATAGCATTTACTAACCAGTCCCACTTATCTGTGCCTAACATTTCTTCATCAAATTTGTGTTCGAATTTGCACGTCTTCATCCACCATTACAGCTATCTGTAGACACTAGTTTTGTAAAAACACGATAGAGGGCATGCCTGTTCCGTATCGAATACGACACATCAGGCCTTTGTGAATAGTTTCATGCTAAATGAACAAACCTTGTTTTATGTTTACTTTTAATTAACCTAATTTATATATAGTTTTGCGTATCATATTTGATACGGGCAGCGCTCTAGGGTTAAAATGGACAACTTTATGACAAATGAGGCAAACAAAAAACCAATACATGAAATAGAAACATTTTATACTATTATCCTGATCAATTATTTAGACCCAAAGTTTTTTGCAAATGTTACATTTATTTCCTATTCGATATTTGTTTTCTTTGCATTTACATGAAAACAAACCCAAACCCCGACAGGTTTTATATACAAATCATCATATAAAATGCACGAAATTGACTTAATTCCACTTTTTAAAAATCTCTGTTTGTTCGGAATGCACGTTATTTCTCCTATAAATAACTAAGGTCATTTGCATATCAAAAGATTGGGATCTGAGGCTACGTAAAGGTCATTATTGCTTGTTTCACTAAATCAAGGTTATTATTGTTTTGCAGTGTGTAACAGCATTGTCTAATCTTTCCGTTAAACATAGATGTAAACAAACAGAACATGTAACCCTTTCTTGTAGGTGCATTATATTTAATCAATTTAGCTAATGTATTATGTATTTTTATTTTATTATATCAATTATATATCAGCATACCATACCTAACCTAACACAACTGAGGTGTAGCACAGTAATAAACACAAATCACCTCACACACCGCAGGAATGTGCTTTCCAAATTTATAAATAAATTTAATGCAGGGCCGGACCCAGAAGACCGGGGGGGGGGGATAAAATGTCAAAGGCCACCAACATCAAATAATAATAAAAATGTTATTTAATTTGCCTCTAAATTGGGAACTCATACGTATATATATATATATATATATATATATATATATATATATATATATATATATATATATATATATATATATATAGTATTTATGGTGGTGCTAGGGGCTGGGGTTTGGGGGTGGGGTGTTACATTTGTAATGCGAAAAACCAAAGGGCTATTGTTCGGACTCGTATGGGTTCAACCACTTTTTCATCCCGCAGACACAGCCCTGAATGTCCAAAATGCGATAGCATTGCTTGGTCAATAACATCATTATTTCGATCTGTGACTGCACGTGCTATTGTAGCAATGTGTAAACCACGTAAAATACAAGTTAGGTAGGGTATATAAATTCACTGAAAATGTATTAGTCGACATTCTTGTTATTGTTATTTGAGGAAAAATATGGGTAAATCGAAAAACATTTCAGTTGATGTAAAATCGTGTATTAAGAACGTTTTCGATTATTGTGAAGATGAATATCAGCGCAGTAGACCTAGATATGCTTCTTATCGAATTGTCGATCGAGTAGCCGCTGCAGTAAGTTTTGGTTTCAACAGTAAAAAGAACTGTGAAAAAATCTAAGCTCTACGAATCCGAGCACAGAAATCACTGTTAAAAAACGCGACCGAAAACTCATCGATTTATTTGATAAAGATGTTATTAGACGACGAGTATACAGATTTTATAGAGAGGGCGAATTACCTACATTACATAAGATTAACGTGGCTTTAAGCGAGGAATGTGGAATCAACATATCCATATCAACTTTACGAAGAACACTCCATGACCTCGATTTTAAATACCAACATATGTCTACAACCGGAAAAGTGATTTTTGAGGACGCCAATATATCAGACAGGAGACTGTCTTATCTCCATGAAATATCCAGTTTACGAGAACAGGGGTATTTAATAGTGTATCAAGATGAGACCTGGGTGAATGTCAACCACACAACATCCCACCACTGGACAGATATCCACCCGGGCACAAGTACCGCCAATCACCTGCCGAAATCAGACGCTGCTGATCGAGTTCCTAAACTCTGTTCGGTGACTGCGAAGGGAAAAAGACTTATTATTTGTTATGCTGGCTGTGATAAATATGGATTGATAGATGGCTGTGAATTGATCTTTGAGGCTAAAAAACACAGACGGAGACTATCATGGTGAGATGAATCATGACAATTTCATCAAATGGTTTGAAGAACAACTTATGCCTTCTCTACCAGAACCTTCTGTTATCGTCATGGATAACGCAAGCTACCACAACAAATTAACTGAGATTACACGATGTCTTGTACTAAACGCTAAAAAGGAAGAAATTCAGTCGTGGCTACGAAACAAAAATATACCTTTTGAGAGTAACATGACAAAGCCAGTTCTTTATGAAATTGTGAAAAGTAAAAAATGTGCACAGCAATTTGTTACTGATGATATTGCTGAACGCCATGGGCACTTGTGTCCAAGACTGCCGCCAAGACATTCTGAACTCAACCCGATAGAACTGATCTGGAGTCAAGTCAAAGGGCACATAGCTCGGCATAATGATGGTAAAATGACCACGGTGCGGAGAGAACTTGCACATGCATACTTTAATGTATGCATGAACTCTTTAACACCAAAAACAGTTTATTTCCATATCATTCACTATCAAACAACCTAACAACCTATAAACTAATCGACTAGAAATGCATATTGACTACGCATACATACGAGAGAAATGTTTATTTAACGACACACTCAACGCATTTGATATACGTTTATGTGGCGTCAGACAAAACGGTTAAGGAGCATTATGACAATGAGAAAGAAACTCGCTACCGCCACATGGGCCACTGTTTCCGATAAGCAATTTTGATAAGCAATAAGGGACGTTTTATATGCATCATCCCATAGACAGGATAGCACATACCACAGCCTTTATACATCAGTTGTGGTGCACAGGCTGGAACTAGACACAACCCAATGGGTCCACCATGTGGGATCGATCAGTCGACCTACCATGAGCGAACGCTTTACCTCTGAGCTACGTCCCGCTCCATATACAAAAGAAGCCTTAAGTGGGGTTGGGGTTGTGCAGAGGGTCACACCTCCACCAATCGCATGCATACCATATTCTTCTCTCTCTCTCTCTCTCTCTCCCTATAACCATAGATTAAAATATGTTGAGTGCGTCGTTACATAAATGACGTCTCTCTCTCCCTCCCTCTCTCTCTCTCTCTCTCTCTCTCTCTCTCTCTCTCTCTCTCTCTCTCTCTCTCTCTCTCTCTCTCTCTCTCTGTATGTATGTCTCTCCCTTCAGCGCGCGCGCTTGTGTATTCCACAATATAATTATAATATTTGATACATATTTTTTTTTCAAACTGAGGTTTTGTCACTTGAACTCCCCACCTGAATCCGTGCCTGCTTCATGTTTACAGATATTTTCTTAAATATAGGTCATACTACGATTTGTGCGGATAGGACGATAGAACCGAACATTAGTTTGAAACGCACTATAGAATGATGCTTTTGATATGCAAATGACCTTAGTTATTTATAGGAGACATAACGTGCATTCCGAACACACAGAGATTTTTAAAAAGTGGAATTAAGTCAACTTCGTGCATTTTATATGATGATTTGTATATAAAACCTGTCGGGGTTTGGGTTTGTTTTCATGTAAATGCAAAGAAAACAAATATCGAATAGGAAATAAATGTAACATTTGCAATAAACTTTGGGTCTAAATAATTGAACAGGATAATAGTATGCCATACATGTATTCTGCATTTCTATATAAATACATAATGTATAAGTAGTGACGTTTTCATCTGAAATAAATGATGATGCCAAAACATAATCTTATTTAGTCTCTTTTTTTTTTTTTTGGGGGGGGGGGGGGGGGTGTCTTTTCGTCTTTTTTGGCATCATATGAATTTTGAGATGGTCCCTTACGATGTCGAACAAAATCTCACTCCTTGAGAAAGTTCCAACTTGGGAGTTCTGCTGCACGTGCAGACCGATTACAGTTCTGCGTGGCCAGATATAATTTTATGTTTCTTTTGTTCATCTAGTTTCCAAAATTCAACAACAAAAATGTATATTTTTTAATTATTTTATTTTGAAAAGTGACACTTTCTGTATAATGACCCTTATACACTAAGCACCCCCCCCCCCACCCCCCACCCCCCCCCCTTGAGCATGGTTAAAAGATCGGATATCACGAGCGTAGGAAGGTGCCAAAAGGGGGGGGGGGGAGGGCACATTTTTATATTTACACTATTATAACGCAAATGTAAAGCAAAAGATCTGAAAAGTGGGGGGGGGGGCACATGCCCCTCTTGCCCCCCCCCCCGTTTCCTACGCCAGTGGCTATTGAAAACATACACATATAATTCACATAGTTATATACAATCAAGTCAATAATTAAATAAATGAAATATAATGCACATTTAAGGATTAAATGACTTGCAAGCAGATCGTAAATAGTTAGTTATGACGTCTTCTCGACTCTGCCCCAGTACTCAGCAATAGAGGGTTCCGCGATGTGCTAAAAATAGCAATATTACCCATACCTCTGTGCGGCCGGCCATGGTGGAGGGCAAACAATAGCGTTTCATTGTTGTATACGAATACGAGCTTCGCAGTTTAAGATTTATATCTTAAGTCCTTTTAAATATTTTTTTTTTTTTACTGTTAGTAGACACTGCATTATTTTGATAACATGCAGGATTGTTTTGATACACTGGATAAGACGGCAAAAAGCAGATATGGAAAAAACTGCATATATTGGGAAGCAGGATTCGTACACTACAAAATCGCCGGTGGAAAATGGCTTCAGGACCCTCATTTCTATCCATCATTTACGTATGCAGATCTGATAAATTACCTGATTTTTAGCCAAGCTCTTTTTATACGCTGAAGGACTTCCAGAATTATAAAAGTTTGGATGCATATGACCGTTTTGTGTGTGGTTGGGTGAGGAATGTTGGTGTTTACATCCATGATTCAGTCCATGTGATACGTGCAAGGGTGATGCATTCACAACGGCTTAATAACACATCGCTTTATTCGTGGATTATTTTCGATAAAGCTGGTAAAGTTCTTTGTGCCCATTGTAATTGTAAAGCAGGACTTGGCGAATCGTTTTCTTATATGGCATCCACGTTATTTTATATTGAAGCCAGTATAAGGTTAAGGGAAAGCAGCACTGTGAAACAGGAACCAGCCTACTGAATGTTGCCTTCATCACGAACTTCTGTTGACTATGCACCACTTAAAAACATTAACTTCACTACATCTAGAACTTTAAAAAAAACCCAGCTGGTGAGCAAGAAAAAAGTATCAACTGCTGTCCAGTCACTTGACACACGTTTTAATGTGGAAAATGAAAAATCCTCAGAGTACTTTGCTCAAAGACTGTGTACCAGAACTGCCGACTGATCCATCAATTCTGGTGCTACACTTGACAAATCTGATGAAGATCCAGCACTATATTGTATTTGCGATGATTCAATGATCGCATGCGATTCATGAGACTGTCCCCACAAGCCATTTGTATGAAATTAAAGAAAGCACCCACTGGAAAGTGGTATTGTATTGGCTATAGGAAGGGAGTGGCAGTGAAGAAAGTGAAATGTTTTAATAAAACTAAAAGAAAATAACTTTTCAAATACAAACTACTGTACAGGTATTTAGTATCACTGGTGATGGATTTATGAACATTGAATTTAATTATAAAACTGTGTGAACTATGACAAACTCACCAAAGAACTCACCAAAAAACACGTCTGCAGTTTTCTTATCAATACTAACTGATATGAAACCCAAGCTGCACTGATGAGCCCTGGGAGGGCGAAACGTGTACACTATCGGTCTGATTTGGCCTGTAAAAAATGGAGGGAAAAATTACAGGCCTCAATATTGTAAGTTAAATTCAGTTATGATGATTATAATTTAACAACACTTTTTTAGTGATTAGTTATTTTGTCAGCACCTATATAGGTGTCATTACTTTGTTGCATAGGGTCTGGGACGTAGTCCAGTGGTAAACTGCTTGTCTGGTGTGGGATCGATCCCTGTCTGTGGGCACATTGGGCTATTCCGTGTTCCAGCCAGTGCACCACGGCTGGTATATCAAAGGATGTGGTATGTGCTACCCTGTCTCTGATGCCAGTGATAGAAATAAGCACAATGTTTTACTAGTCCACAGGACAAGTACATCTAGAAATATACTTGTCCACCAATATTGTCACCTGTCCAAATAACTGGTTTGTTTTATTCAAGTAGATGGACATTGGTTTTGATTGTTCGAAATGAAGATGCATTGAACAATACACAGAGGTACATTTTTGGTGGAGGACATAGTCAGGTTTTTTTTTTTTTTTAAACTGTTCCAAAACTGGGCAGCACATACCACTCATATGGTAATCAATTTTTTTTTTTTAATTTTGCGCACAAGTACTAGGTAGAACACAGGCGACCAATATTTCTTACACCATTACCTAGTTCATTAACATGTTTCGCCCCTCCCAGGGCTCACCACTGCAGCTAGGGTTATTCACTAATCAATGCCTGAAAATTACCAATATTCTCAACAGTGACTAGTAATAAACTGCAAACATGTTTGGAGGATTATTTTTGTTAATATATAGAGTTCTTTTTGGAGATAATTATTTTTCAAGTGAATCTGTTTTGAATGTATTTTTTCCCAGGGTATTCAGATGCTAATTATAAATTTCCTAATAAAACATATTTACAGGTGTGTGATGGCATTTCCATTCTTCAGTCAAATGGAACAACTGATGGGTACATATTTGTAACGGCACAACACACACACAATTTTATCAAAAACTGGGTTTGAACTGTCAGTTTTTGTTATAAGATAATCAATAGGACATGTCCTAGGTCCGATCGGTTTATAGCTGAAACTTAAGCCCAAATGAAAAGTTTGGGCCAAAGCCTCCTTCGTCTTTCACTTTTTTCTTTAGTTTCTACACCCTGGTGCGTGATAATGCTAGGAAGCCCCCCCCCCCCCCCCCCCCCTCCCCCAAAAAATTAAAAACAAAACAAATCCTTGTCTCTCCCATAGCGGGCATTACAACTGACAATGCCACAAGTAGTCGGCATTATGTTGGTTCAGGACGAATGAAATCTAACAAAAAGATTCGACAAGTAGGCCTAGTTACCGGGCGCTTAGTTACGAATCCTTCCTATTGATGACGTATGACACGAATGACGTCAAACATTAAATAACATTATGCTACTGCTAGGCTAACATGTCAGAAGGCAGTTCCGGTAAGTGAAAATCTATTTTTGACAAGTTTGTCAATGTTCCCGGTTCACTGATGGATGGTTCGTTTTGTTCTTCTGTCATACCTGCATGTGAAGGATGGAAACAGCCTTAGTATGGTAATTTCGACACTTTATGGTATAATATCGTTTAAAGTCCGAACCAAATTGGTAACAACTATACTCTTGTACAGGTGATGTGCCAGTTCTGGATCACTTCCGGATCACCTGTAGTTACCGGGTAGTTTATAAATACATATATATAAATAACTGGAAAAAAAATATGTATATATACATGTATTATACATGTTAATATTTTTATTTGTATTATTGGTGTCTGATAATATCTATTTCTTTGTCCCATGAAAAACACATTTTTAGCTTTGTTCATATTTATGCGCGCGCGCACAGGCACACGCACACACACACACACACACACACACACGCACACACAGTATAATATATATATATATATATATTTTTTTTTTTCCAGTTATTTATATAAATTTATTTAATGTTTAGCATTAATGCAAAGTGACTCATATAAGATGCAAGTCAAAACATACAATTTCACTAGAAAAAATGGACCGCCAATAAAGGTGGAATGTACACAATAATAATAACAATCTTTAGAACAGACTAGAGGATGATATTCAGCTATTTAAAAAAAAAATTGAGTCACTTTGAATGTCAGAAGGATTAAAAGCTTGGAAATTTACTAGTCTTGACATTGTCAGGTATGTAAAAACACGATCATGTTGGAGGAACATATATTTGCCGACAACAGGTGTTTGGAATTTTACGAACGTTCGATATTAGTGTCAGAATCCGTCCTGTAAAATTTCCAGTGCTGATTTATTTACTCGCCGTCGAGATTCAAACGACGCCAGTAGAAGTTTTGAATCTCAATCGAGATTAACAGTCAAGTAGCTAAAGTCCGATAAACGATAAACTACTCTCCTACCCATTACAAGTACACAGAAGCCAGATACTAGATGATAACTATGTCACCTACATCGACTTCGCTGAGATCGCATAGGGCAAAACACATGCAATTGTGTGCCGGCTGCCATTTTGACTTTTTATGGAATAGGGCCTACTCTCTAAGAGGGGTGAAAGGATATTCAACAACAACGTCATAACATGTTACGATATAAAAGCAAACGTGATGACGTTATCTTAATTTTTCTAAATTTGTTTTGTTTAAAGATACCAGTAGAGAACATTGATTTTATATTAATTATGTCACATATTTTGGAGGCTTTCACCCCTCTTGAAGAGTATTCCATAAAAAAGCAAAATGGCAGACGGCACAAAATTGCGATTCCAACGAAGTCGATACTGGTGACATCGTTACAGTCTCATATGTGGAATTTGTGTCACAGTGTCACTGTAATGTTGTTGGGGTTTTTTTCACAACTTGTGTCTCGACAACATTTGGGGGAAATCTAATGATAATTAAAGGTAGGAGTCGTAGTTGTGAACAATTTGGTTCGGACTTTAAGAAATTTTAAAACAGACATTCGTTTTTGACAGGCGCGAGAGCTATCATGTCCGTCAACCCCCTTCAACTCAATCTGACGGGCGCTAAATAACGCGCCCCTAAATTGAACAAATCACGCTTGTATTTTTTTATTTTTTTTAAACTGCCATTTTAATTGTTTATTGAATCCAATCCACAACGCCAGAAACCTTTTCATTCTGTTCACAATGAACTTGGTAGAATACTTTTTTATAAATTGAAACACGATTGGTTGGTTATCTTTACACTGAGCCAATCAGCTAGGAGTTCACTTATTATTAAGATCTCGTCGGTTTTGTTTTGTTTTCTTTAATTTCGTACAATGCAGGTAATGATTTATTTTACACAGTCGTCGTTTTGATCACGTACAGAAAAAATAATAGGTGCGTTGTCCAATAATTGTATGATGTGTATAATGTTTATACATGTTGATATCACAGTAAACGCATACACCAAAAAAAAAAAAAATGAAAAAAATCTATTTTTTAGTAAAGCAGATTTAGTTTTTGTTAATAGCATAGCATAGACCTCTACTCCAGACATTTCTACTTTATGTTTCACGATACTACCACGTGATTTAAAGCCAATGACATTAACCTTGGTAGAGTCAGATTTCTAATACATGTAATCGGTTGACGGGCACCTGAAACAAACATACACCTATGTAATTTCAACTCAGTAATTCGAATTATGTATATTTTAAAATTAAATTTACATTAGGGTGGTTATACTAGTGGGGTTGGGTGTGTGTGTGTGTGTTGGGTTTTTTTTTGTCTCCTTCTTTTCTTTTATTTTTTTTGATGAATTGCTATGATTCGAGTTAGATGTATAATAAATTGCGTGTAAACTACAGTACACCGATAATAGAAGTTAATCCTGTTTGTAAAAAAATATATTTATAAAAATTGTAGTAAGATATATATTTGGGTAAAAAACAATAGATGTTGACATTTTCTCTGTTATGACATAATAATATTTTTTTAAATAAAGAATTTGCAGGTACATAACATTTATATTATGATATGATAAATGTGATAACCCTGTGTCATGTGGTTGTTACACTTTTACATTTATTTCACAGGTTTGTGTCCATGGAGAAATGATATCATTCTGCGATGAAAACTAAAATCATTGTACTTGTTTTAAATAAAACAGAATAAGCACAAACAAATCAGTTTCAATTCCTTATTCATAAATAGTCAACAGATTATCATGATTCAGAATTTTAATGCAACATGATATGCATATAATACATAAGAAATTGATAAATGTGTTCATGGTGTTTCTTTTTCTTGTGTAAGACTGCAATGGCCCATTACTTCATCTTTGAGAATAACCATCATATTAGTTAAATTAGGATATCTATTTTAAAAACACAAAATATTAACCCTTAAGATATTTAATTTAGAAATCATTACTCCTCAAAATTAATCATGTTCATGGATGCAATTCCTCTCGGTCTCTTGCCTCTAATTCTGATTATTTTGTGTGATATTATTCTCGGAAAGGACAGGTCGCGGAATTGTGCACGAAGGCGTATGTGCTTTCGCTCGTGTAAGTTGTCGATTTGGTGTTTTTGTCAAGTGTGACAGAGCTGCGTTCATGTCTCCCTTTTGATTTGTTGAGCATTCTCTGCTATAACTTCAAATAGAAGCTTCGTTTGTGTGGCCTATCATATACATTATGTGTCTCAGTTCAAAGCCAGAGTCATTTAAAGCCTGAATTGACACCGTCACTCACAGTGCAGACCAACTTGGGATAAAAATAGAAACGGGGATTCCGTTGTTTACCGAAAAGGTGCAGTTTTCACGTTCATGGAAGAATAAACGTTGGGTTTTTTAGATCACGTGATAGCATTTTAGCCAATCAAGACGCCTATTACAAAACAGTAATTATAAAATGGAATTATATACACATGAACCAAAATAGGTCAAAAACACATGACCCGTATGTCAATTAAAACTTGTAGTTTTCTTAATTTATGGCGATCATGCCCAAAATATCATTATATTAGTATAATTACAAACTTTCCGAATTTATACGATTTACTGTATTCTGATTGGCTGACGTCACTAAAAAACCAAGCGTTATCCTTCCATAAACCTCATAAAAATACGTCATCACGGAAAACCAAGATCGATTGGAACTATTTTTAGCTGGATGGGCGAGAAGCCCAATGACCCAGTTCGGTGATCGTTTTAAAAATATAACAAGGAAGTGACCTGTTTTCTCGATTAAAAAAATAAGGGAAACTGGATGAGATATTCATGTTATAAAAAAAAAAAAATTACGATATATTTTTTATTTGTTTTTATTCTGTTAAAAAAAAAACCCAAAACATCCAATAGTATGTATACATGTATTCCTACGCTTATTTACAGGACATGGTTGACGGTAAGAACGAAAGAAATTATTTTTGAGTGTTTTAAGGTACACTTCTTGTACTGTTTGTAATTATAAGAATTGTTTCTCATTTTTTAGGAATTTATCGATGTATAAAAGTCACAAATGTAGTATAAAGCGATTTTATATCATTTGTGACTTATATACATCGATAAATTCCTAAAAAATGAGAAACAATTCTTATATACATGAATAAATTTAAAAAAAAAAATTGTATATCGGTAAACTTGATATATTTCCGCAATATTTTGCTCATACTCTCTTCATATAAGACAAATTTATTGCCACTTAACGTGTATTTACATATACCAAACATTTCGATCCCTGCTATATAAAAGATACAAGACACTTCACTCGCCATTTTGGTGCGATTTTCTTATTTCTCAAATATCTATTATTTACGAAATAATCGACTACCTGCTAAAATTCTGTATAGCAGAAGACGCAAAATATCAAAGTAGATCATGTTGTATACTTACACAGTTTTCGTTCACTTTATTGTTTCTGCATTCCAATAAAATAATGGACACGATACCTAAAAACATTCTGTCGAGCACGGAAATTGTGGTAAATAAAGTTACAGTCTCTGGTTACCATATTATAACATCATGTACAAATATGAAATACAAGCTTAAATGCACTTTAAAAAAAACTTGTCTGTGTTCGCTATGAAAGGAGATCGTCAAAAATATACGCTCGATTCGTCGCCTGTGTCTCCATTGCTAGGCAAAGCACAAGCGACAGCCTGTTGTCAATTTCAGTCAACACGTGCGTTTGCGGATTTGAAATTGTAGGGGTCATCTCAAAAAATGAAATGAGAAATCTTGCGCTGTACGAAGAACGTTCGGTTGAGGATAGGGTACTAGTCTTTCGATAAAACCGGTTTGATCTTGACAATGTGTTATCGAGAATCGTACCTTCCTATTTCAGAATTAATATTTTATAAAGTGTTAGTAGAACTTTCAAAGTTTAGTTTGTATAACACATTGAGCATGTATATTTTTAATATAAAATATACTAAAGCAGACATTGGACGTTTTCACTTCTTAATTTTACGAGTGTTATAATCAACAAATTCAAATAAATATTCTTTCGTATGGAAAGTTTGTTTTGTTTAACGACATCAATGTTAGAACATATTGATTTATTAATCATCGGTTACATTTGGTAAATTTGACATAACATCTTAGAGTATATGTGGAGGGGGAGGGTATTGGGGGTCGAAACACTTACCTGCCCAAGATAAACACAATTGAAATATATTTTCTGGGGGAGCATGACGCCATATAAACTTCGCCCAACAGTCTATAACCCCCAATCCCGCTAAAATCCCAGCACACGGGCTTTGGAAACCCGCTACATTGTTTTTGCAAGGGACCGTTTATATGCACCATTCCACAAATATGATATCACATACCATGGCCTTTTATATGCCAGTCATGGCACACTGGCTGGAACGAGCCCGCCGATGGCGATCGATCCTAGACCGACCGCGCAACCCCCCCCCCCCCTCTTTTAGGTCTAAGTAATGAATAGAAATAATAAATAGTCTTGATAAATCGAATACACCGACCTCTTCCTCCCCCCTATAGCGTTACATAATTATTGACACCCCCTTACATGTAACGCGTATGCCAACCGATGGTCACTGTTAAAATGCCAAGGCAAATACCCCACAGACCCCTGGAAAGATGGATATAAATATTTTTAGGGGATATGAGACGACCCGTCAATCAAGACAGTTAAATTTGTTCAAAATCACGTGAGAAGCTCAGCGCCTGCGCAAATCAAGTAAAGTCCCAGTTCTACTGGCGTCCCGCTAAATGAAGAAAAACAAAGCTGACCGTTGCGTTTGTAGTTGACCTAGATAATGTAGATAAGCGAGCATTGCCAAACTATAGCGATGTGGTGGACCTTATATGTACCAAACAGAACTGGATCATCCATTCTAAATGCTTAAATAATAAAAATATTCTAGAAACTGGAGCTTTAAGGGTAAAAATTCGGACAGAATGTTCCAGCTCATCTCATTGGTCAATACCTTAACGAGATTTTACAAAAACAAAGACGGTCATGATGATGGTCATGCGTCAAACATGTTTATAAACAAATAAATAAAATGCACGTGTTGAATGCTATATTCGTCTTTGTTTTGTAAAAGGTTTGTTACATCATTGACCAATGAAATGATTTTGCTCGAATTTTGACCCGTAACATCCACAACTTCCGTGCCCGCTTTCAGAACTAAAACATTATGTGTGTGTGTATATGTATATATATATATATATATATATATATATATATATATATATATATATATATATACTCTTCAAAAAAGTAGGGGAACTCTAATAGGAATTTACAATTGCCAAAATTGTAAGGTATATTAGCTGTGGGGAATGGTTATATGATAATAGTGAATTAATTGGCAAACATTACAACCGGTAGTTCAGTATTACAGTAGGTTTTATGACCGCCAATGCTCTTGAAGGACGATAGGGGTTAGAAGTGAAATTTCAAAGTTGACGTGGGTTTTTTATCAGTAGTGGGTGATACCGCCACGATGTGTCACATTCATTCAGTCGACGAGGCATACCGCGTATGACTCTCCCAACGGCCATTTGAGGAAGTCTGTTCCACTCCTCTCGCAGCGCCTGACCAAGCTAGCATGGTCGGCGGTCTTTCTCGTTGACGCACACGTTTCCGTATCATGCCCCAGACTGGTTCAATGGGGGTAAGGTCTGGGCTCATTGCTGGTCATGGCATTCGATAGATGTTGTGCGGGTGGAGGTGAGCATTGACGATTCGTGCACGGTGAGCACGAGCATTTTCGTCCTGAAAAACAAAACGTCGACCCACACGCCTAGCAAACGGGACGACAAAGGGTGTCAGTATGTTGTCCCGGTAGTACTGCCAAGTGAACCTTCCTTGCACAATATGGAGGGTGGCTGTATCAGTCATAGTGATACTACCCCACACCATAACCGATCCACTGCCAAATCTGTCATGAAATCACATTGTGACTTCGGCGTGCCGTTCATTTCGTCGTCGCCAAACCTGACCACGCCTGACAAGGAAGTGCAAAATGAATAAGGACTAATCTGAAAACATGATACATGACCAGCGACGAATAATCCCAGTTTTGACGCTCCCAACACCATGCATGTCTGTGGGCAATGCGACGATTTGTCAAGGTAGGCACAACTCAGGGCCGTCGAACATGAAGATGGGCTGTATGAAGACGATTTCTAATTGTCTTACCCGTAACTCGGACACTAGTAGCCTGTTGAAGGTTTGCAACAATTTGATTTGCCGTTTGGGCTCGATTTCTTAGAGCCTGGTTACGGATGAATCGATCCTGTACTCCTGTCATTGCCCGACGACCTGGACAGGGTCGACCGTCAACATTTTGGGTTTGTTGGTACCTGTTCCATTGTCTGCTAATCACCGACTTCACGCTGACTTCTGTTCGTTTGCAGCATGCCAATAGCCCGTAGACGCTCATCGCGTTGCATACGCCGTATCGAAAATTCAAACAATAAAAATGACTAAAAACAATACACTAACTGTATGATCAACAGAATGAAAAACGATTGACAGAAATAATGTTCCACAGTGATTAATCGACCTTCCTGGAAATTGTCAAAATCGAGAATGACACCTCACGCACGTGTACGGGGAAACTGCGTGATACACGTGCAAACTATGGAATGTGTGTCTGTGTGTTGATAAACAGACCTGAACGTTCTTTACAAGGATGTCTGTGGTCAAAACGTATGTTCGGTGATATTAATATTATTTCAGGTTCCCCTACTTTTTTTGAAGAGTGTATATATTTATCCTATAACACTTCTAAAATCACATTTTATTTAATGTTTTAGTCAATCACAGTACTAAAGTCGCCGCCATTGATAATATGACGTCATCACGATTAGCACAGATTAGTTTAACGTCACACATTTTAAACAAATCTTTGAAAACGTTACGCTCAGGTACACGGGTCTTGTTGGCTTGTAAGCAAATGACCCATCCACAGCAACACATTACCTAGAGACCTTGCAAATTTGCATACCATTATTAACCTGGGCCCCGTTCCACGAAGCGATCTTAGCCCTAAGATCAACTTACGTGCATTGGGTAGCTATTCGCCTAAGGTAATCTTAGGGCTAAGATCGCTTCGTGGAACGGGACCCTGGATAATAAAGTAAATTATCAAATGGGTACATAATATGATGTCAGGGACGAGGCATGGAATAACCCTGTCCCACATGGACACACTGGATTCTTTTAGTCACATTTATTTTGTATCCAAGTACCTACAGAGTAAAATCTATTTATGTCACATTTACTTTGTACCTAAGTATCTACAGAGTAAAATCTATTTATGTCACATTTACTTTGTATTTAACATTCATGCTTAATATATTAGTTTTAATTATTATTTATCTTTTGCCTCTTTTCCTAGTGCAAGTTACTCTAAACGATGGATGTTTCACTAATGTTACTGGTGTCATTTCTCTGTATATTGAATCCTGTTCATTCAGGTCAGTGTCTAGAATTGTGTTATATTTATCATTTTTAAAAGAACTAGCTTACAGTGTTGTGAGTCATATGAAACCTTTCCGTCCACTCGAAACCGTATTCCACTGCAGTTAGCAAGCGCATGTCCGGCCCCGCCCCCTGCTTAAAGCGAATTTCGCTTATTTGATGTGTCCTGTATTAAGTCCCTTGGTGTAGATGTTGCACACATACATACACACACACACACACACACACACACACACACACACACAGCGAGAGAGAGAGAGAGAGACAGAGAGAGAGACAGAGAGAGAGAGAGAGATATATAGACACACGTACAGACACACACGTACAGACACACACAGACAAACACACATACAGACACATACACACAGCACGCACACACACACACGCGCACACACACACACACACACACACACACACATATACACAGTCGAACTGTATTGATTACAAAGTGGAATGGTCAAACATACTGCTACGCTCGAACCAAGGGCAAAGTATGGTACTTTTTCTTGGCAATTTATGAAAATAGTTTCTCAAACATTTTTAAATATTAAGTTAAATAGTTTTTCATATTCGAAAAAACCCCAACCCCACATTAAATAGCATATCGTCCCATTAGAGCATAAAGGTGCTATGTCAGATTGTCATAATTTTGAGTAAACGGGAAAAACAATTTTTTTATTTTCTAAGCTTTTGAGGTTTCTACTACATTATCCCAAAATTTTCACATAATAATAGTTACCAACATGACCCAATGACATGTACGAGCCATTAAAGCTCACTTTCTTTTGTGATGCAAATAAACTAAAATGTATATTTAACTGGAACAGTACATAGTATCTTAACACACAGAGTTTTTAACTTATTTATCTAAGTAAAAATTTAACATTGCAAATTAACTTCAGAGAAAACAATTCATTTTAGAATAATACTAAAATAGCACTGATATATCTCTACACTTAGAGATTCAATTTGTCTGGTGGTTTTGAATATCAAGTTGATCTGCGACCAGGAACTGGATGGTTCATATGCTAGGGAGTGGCCTGCTACACAGGATTGAGCACAATGGGTTGACTGTGCTGCACAGGATTGAGCACAGTGTGTTGTCTGTACTGCACAGGGTTGAGCACAATGGGTTGACTATGCTGCACAGGATTGAGCACAACGGGTTGTCTGTGCTGCACAGAATCCAGAATAACATCAGAATAGTCTGACCTTCAAGAGTTTTTATGACGGATACCAAACTGGTTTCACTTAGAATAGTGCCTGGAATCCAGAATAACATCAGAATAGTCTGACCTTCAAGAGTTTTTATAACGGATACCAAACTGGTTTCACTTAGAATAGTGCCTGGAATCCATAATAACATCAGAATAGTCTGACCTTCAAGAGTTTTTATGACGGATACCAAACTGGTTTCACTTAGAATAGTGCCTGGAATCCAGAATAACATCAGAATAGTCTGACCTTCAAGTGTTTTTATGACGGATACCAAACTGGTTTCACTTAGAATAGTGCCTGGAATCCAGAATAACATCAGAATAGTCTGACCTTCAAGTGTTTTTATGACGGATACCAAACTGGTTTCACTTAGAATAGTGCCTGGAATCCAGCAAGAACCTCTACCAAATGTTCTTCCAAATAGCTTGTCACCCACTCAAAGAGTTTTGTTTTTTCAGTGTGTATCATGGTGAACTTTTTATTTTACGCAGTGTCCACGTACATGTGGTTTGGCAGTCATTTTAACACAAATTCAAAAGTAAAAAACATATCTGATAACTTAAGAAAGTCTGAATATGAATACGTGACATCTGTATGAGCCTAAACCATATCCGTTGACAGACTACTGTACATCAATTCTACCTTCACCTGACTTCGAGATAAACATTCGTGACATATTGAACTGGACATGACAACCAGATCTTTGATCAATAAGACTGAGAGAAATCACGGTACAGAAAGGCTATAGCCTACGATGGTCTAAAGAGCTGTCGCAGTCAGCAGAAGTTTGCAAGATATGAGGGTGTGTCTTCATCAGACAAGGGGTGTTGTTACTGTGTAGATATTGTTATGTGACACTGATGTAATCATCCACTATTTTGCCAAATCTCCATTCGACTCTGCATTCTGCAGAGATACGGCCATGATCAAGTATTATGGTTTTATTGTTCAGATTCAGTAACATTTGTTTTCATATTAAGTTTACAGAAATTACAGAATGCCTGTATTTTAGTCAATTAATTAGCGTCACTGATTTGATAATGTCCTGACACAGCAAAGATACACATTTAAGGTGGATGCTTTGTCTGACGTTTGGAAACCAATTAGTATTAATGTTATTGTCATGGCCTTCCCTAGTTGCATTACTAATATTTGTTATATAAACGTACGATTTATTACTAAACATTATAACCTTTAGGATTTCCCCAGGTGAACATTCAGCCATTGTTCTAATAACATACATAATGTATGTAATCGTAGGAGAAGTAGCTTAGGCGCACACATACGAATTGTTCTACAGCAATATGTAGTTTATGTAATTTTGATAAAACCATCAGCTGTACTTAAAACATATACAGATGAAGTGGTGCCAGTTCTTGGCTAAATTGATGTGATGGTTAAGAATGGGGGGAAAAAGGAAAAGGTTTTGCCTTTAAGGTAGTACTATACCAAATAACTTCCGGCTGGGTCAAAGTTCGAGGTGCACCGAACTTTTGATAGAGAAGTGAACACCACAAGTCCTGTGATTGGTTATAAATGTGAGTGTGTTGGTTGTAAAAAATAATAGTTTCATCTGGGTAAAATGAATGTGCAATTTTATTTCATCTAGTACCAATGTGTCAGGTAGCCTTGTGCTTGAAACATGTATGGGGTACCTGTACAAAAAAGTACTCAAATTTTGTGCGAAACTAGGGTAGTCATAGACGCTACCCGTTATCTCAGAAACGAGCAGCTTGACCCCCATTTTTTTCTGATTCACTTTAAGTGTAAGGGGTGGTAGTATTTATATCCGTGGCGTTTATGTCGGTTGATACGTTGCAGGTAGGAGTTTTAGCCGTATATGTTACTATTGTCGTCTATGGGATTTGATTTGGTAGTATACACCCTATAGCACATATTCAGTGCATAATAAAAAATATTATGATTTTGTCATTTTATGTAATTAAACTATACTGGTTGATTAATTAGCCATCACTCGATCATGCAAGTTCACAATGACCTTGACCTTGACAATAATCTCTGTACATGGCTCTGAATGGAGTTTGAATCAAAGTTAGCACTGAAGAAAAGTTGGTTTTGGCCTATAATTCATACTGTAAAGATTTCAATAATTTCTTTTTACATGGTATTTGACTTGCCATATGCAACTGCTCTTAAATATGGTATTATATATAGGCAACCTGAACTAAGATTTTAATAGCAATTTATTTTTATATTAAAAATAGCATATGCCAATAGTGGGTTAATGTCTTTAGTTTCCATTAACATTGTTAATTTTTTATGTATGAAATTCTGAAAACTCAAATTTGTAAAGAAGTTGATTTTTATTGTCATTCTGACATATTTATAGGGTGCTAAGTCATATTTTAGACAAATTTGTAGTTTTATGCAAAATTTAAAGTAAATTTGAAGAAAAACTTTACCAAAAACATAATTAAATTTGTTGTCACTATTGTGCCTTCTGTTCTTATTTGTACATAACAGTAAGGTTGTTAAACATATACTTAGATCTCCAGATCATTTTTGTTTCTTAATAATCACTTAGTTAGCTCTCATGGAAAGCATTTTGAGTTTATACTAGATTCAGAACCAATTTTTTCAGATTTGATTATCTGCCTTGGATTAAGTTGATAATTTATTTTATTGTTAAAGCTGTATTACCTAATGTTACTAGCTAAATAAATTGCTGGATTACAGATTGTAGGAATACATCTAATGTACATATTGTATTCATCCGGATTAGAAAATAATGCAAGAAAATAGATGTTCGGGTAATTTTGTCATTTAAAAATAGTTTTTTTCAGTAATTAATCAAAAATAAATGTGTTAAAGCTGCATGATTATTCCAGATATCACAACTATTAAAACCTCCAACTACAGTAGGCTATAAATAAAATATAGTCAGGAATATTGGTGGCTGCCAATGGTTTTGATGGTTCATTATGAAAATCAGCATGGCCGATGGATTTGAAATTCCCACACCTGGTAACTTGAAGTGCATACAGGATTTCCTCCCAACACTAATGTTCAGGACATTAAGTCATTACTTCATACAGGTACAGTCATGTTTGTGTTTCCTTCCTCAGACAGTGTATTTTTTTAATACTGATATTTCTTTGATGTGCCTGTTAAGGTCTTCATAATCTAGGGGTCAATCAAGTGCATGTGTTTTAATGGAATTCTTTAAAGGGGCAGAGGTACTCTGACTATCTTTGTTGTCTCTACATATATACCTGAGTACACACACCCAACTGAAAGTAAATATCTTCAGGAGTTTTATTTTAAAACATTTTGTTGTTTAATATGACATATTGCATTTGTACAAAACTATATGCAATATATATGCTTTTTGAGGTGTACATTATATTAGGTTGCACTGTAGAAACAACAGTTTCAGTGAGGTTGTCAGTTTATGTCAGAATACACCAGATCCTGGTTGTCATAAAGACACATAGCTGGACACTTTTTGAAAAATGTATGTTTTCAGTATAGGTAGTACTATACCAAATAACTTCCGGCTGGGTCAAAGTTCGAGGTGCACCGAACTTTTGATAGAGAAGTGAACACTACAAGTCCTGTGATTGGTTATAAATGTGAGTGTGTTGGTTGTAAAAAATAATAGTTTCATCTGGGTAAAATAAATGTGCAATTTTATTTCATCTAGTACCAATGTGTCAGGTAGCCTTGTGCTTGAAACATGTATGGGGTACCTGTAAAAAAAAGTACTCAAATTTTGTGCGAAACTAGGGTAGTCATAGACACTACCCGTTATCTCAGAAACGAGCAGCTTGACCCCCATTTTTTTCTGATTCACTTTAAGTGTAAGGGGTGGTAGTATTTATATCCGTGGCGTATATGTCGGTTGATACGTTGCAGGTAGGAGTTTTAGCCGTATATGTTACTATTGTTGTCTATGGGATTTGATTTGGTAGTATACACCCTATAATTGTTGTTAAAGGAAAGGGACCCTCACTGTTTGAACGGAGTTGGTTCCAAAGTATTAAACTGGACTGGAACAGTATTAAACTTACCAAAGCTTCGAAGAGTTATTCAGTAAATATTCAAATATTCAATCTTTTCAGACAAATTGGGAACAGTGAAAGGCATATAGCCATATATGCATATATATGTGTGTGTGTGTGTGTGTGTGTGTGCGTGCGTGCGTGCGTGCGTGCGTGTGTGTGTGTGTGTGTGTGTGTGTGCGTGCGTGCGTGCGTGTGTGTGTGTGTGTGTATTGAATATCGTCATGCACCTCTGAAAACCAAGGAAACATCTATACATTTTGAAACCTGTGAAAACAATGCTGCCGTGCAGACAAAAAGAGTTATACTTGCAAGTTTTCCAATTACATTGTCATGACATCTCAGGCTAAATATCATCAAGGTTTTAAAATGCCTCAGAGTAAAGTAGTAAAATCTCTTTAAAGAAAAACAACAAAAACCCACGAGAAAGGAGAAAAAAGATGCCAAACAAGAAATGTCTGTGTACTATAACAAATTTAGAGAAAGGCATTATGCTTCAGGACATTTTGAAGTGAAAAAATAACCTGTGTAATGTCATAACAGCCAATCAAAAAGAGATGTATTCCTATGACCGCCAATCGTTAAATGATAATGTCAGGACTTTTGATTCTGTTGGTATACCATTTCTATCTTTCATACCAGACAACGTTCTGCAGTTTCGTCATTGGTCATTTTGAAACTTTAAGTTTAATTTCTCAGATGGCCAAAATATTTCATCTCATCGTAACCAAATTAAGTTACAAATCTACGTTGAACCATATCCAAAAAAGATTGCTCCCACGTTTCACATTCCTGTGAAATGGGACCGTACGTACTACCACCAGAATTGGTTGTTTGAAAAAAAAACTAACAATCAACCCACTGAGAAGCAGAAAATTAATTTCCTATTGACCTGATGAAAAATAGCAACGCCAATGTTATCATGCTAACAACGTAGATGTTATCAGGAAGTAATATGATAACTCTTTAAATTATCAGCAACGTGTTATGGGGTCACACAGAAAGTGTGTTTGCATGATAGTGCAGGTTATCAAAGCAAGTCATTTATAGGTTGATGGACATGTGGTTGGGTCAGTTTGGCTTATATAGCTACGAAGCTATATTTTTTTCAACTTTAATCTAGATATGTATAGACCATTAAACATAAAATAATCATCTATATTCCCGAAACTCGTTGTATGTGATCAAGTATGGAAGAGCTAATCATAACAGGTTAACATTTATTGCAGATCATTGCAAACTAAAGTGTGAAAATGGCGGAAGTCCTAACAATGTCTGTAAGAAGTGTAACTGCATTGGAAATTGGAAAGGAAGTACATGTGGTAAGTTTGTGCCTCGTACCTGACTCCATTTGAAGTATTTTTATCAATCATTCCATTTAGTTTCCATTAAAAAGAAACACAATCTGTTTTTATGTGGATTATGAAAAGATCCCTTGCTGCTAATGGAAAAACGAAGCAGGCTTCCTCTGAAGACTACGAGTAAAAATTACCAAGTGTTTCACATCTAATAGCCAATAATTTATGAGTCAGTGTCCTCTGGGGTTGTTGTTAAACAAAAAAAACTTTCACTCTAAAATGCATTATGAGAGTACTTCTAAAGCAATATATATCCTCTACCGAATTTTCGTATCTCCTAAGTTCAAGCGTCATAACTCTTCCAAAAATCGGTAAATCGCCATAAAAATCATTTTTCATCTATAATAGAGCAGTTGCTAAACCAAAAGATCATGCACTTTTGAGAAGTATATCGTTTGGCACGATTATATCTTGACTCATTGTGTAAAAAATTGGATATGGATCAAAGTCAGCAGCCACCCATGGAGCCCGTGGCGGCCATTTTGAAAAATGGCAGCCAATCCAATACTTTAAATTTAAATAACAGCGGAACTATTCCAGTTAGGTGTCGTGGTGTATGTATTGAAAACTTATAGGAAGTCATATATTGTCGATCCATTCATGACCTTGAAATGATGATAAGGTTATTTTCAAGGTCAAATTCTGTATTTTGCTATTTTGCAGTGCGTTAAGCAGGGTATGCATGTGCATGCATGTGCTTCAAGCAGGGCATGCACGTGCGTTAAGCAGGGTATGCACGTGCATTAAGCAGGGTATACACCAATCTAATTAAAATTAGCTCCACTATTACATGTGGATCTAACACCAGGCAGTTGGAGCTCATGTCCACCAATCAAAACCTTACTTGCAGAATCCTGCCAGTGATTTAAAACTAACAACACTGCGTAGTCCCCAATGTCCAGGTAACATTTCGTCTGTAAATAATAATTTAAATATTGACCAACGACACTTCTCCTTTTATAACATTATTTGGGAGCATACAAATTCTAAAATTATCGGGCGAGTCTATTTTAGTGGCCGCAGTACAGCGAACCATACCAATACGTACGGGGTGGGTTATCAGTCTTCAATTTTACATTAAAAATTATTTGTTTATTTATAAGAAAACCCAACTATATCAGTCTTCAGTTTTACATTACAAATTATTTATTTTATAAAATAAAACATGTTTTAAGGCATTCGTAATTCACACGAAACATGTCGTATACCCTCAGAATAATTCGGAATGTTTTCAAATTATTTTTAAATCACTGGCATGATTCTGCAAGTAAGGTTTTGATTGGTGGACATGAGCTCCAACTGGCTGGTGTTAGATCCACATGTAATAGTGGAGCTAATTTTAATTAGATTGGGTATACACGTGCTTTAAGCAGGGCATGCACGTGATTTAAGTTAGTTGGTAGTCATTTGATTATGGGTTCCAGGTGAAAGTCATAAGGGTTGTCTAGGAGTGAATCTACATGATTTCGCCACTGATTTCTAGAACAAGTTGTAAATTATGTGTTTAAATTCAGTTTAGTTCTTATGTTGTAAAAAAGATACCATTTAGTATCAATGCTAACTTAATACATAGTAATAAATAAATCTTCAAAAAAAAAATTTACTTAACCATTTATTGGTAAATGGAAAATGGAAAGAAACAAGCTTTGTTAACTGAATTTCAATATTAAAATGACAGCCCTATAGTTTATAAACACTACAATACTTCTGGAAACAACAACAACATCCCTCGTAGAAGCAGAGGGCTGTCCACATTAGGCTGGCCTTGTTACACTTTATAATTATCTGCAGGCCGTCTTACATCCACAGTCAATAAGTTCATAGCACATATGTTTTGATGAATCGTTCATCACAAACTTTCAGTATTGGTCCTTGCCAAGTTTAAGGGCTTGCTTCACAAAACCTAGAAAACATGATCTATGATGCCCATGGTATAGATTGTGAGAATATCTGCCTATATGCTCCTCCAGTTGGACCAGTAGGGAACTAATAAATATAGTGTAGTCATTTTCTGGAGAACATCCAATAGCTGATGATTAATAAATCAATGTGCTCTAGTGGTGTCATTAAACAAAAACAAACCCATTTCAGAAGAATGTGGAGCAACTTGTTTGAATGGTGGTACACCACTTGTAACGTGCTCTGGATGCATATGCCGTTCAATATTCAAAGGACCCAGATGCGGTGAGTCTGGTAAGTACAAATATAATATTGTTTTATTGTTCATCAACAAAGAGTAATCCAACTATTCAGGCTGCTTATTTAACATGATTTCGTCCTTCTGCAAATCACAGATTGTGGGTCGGAAGCATAAGTTTAAGAGACTGAATCACAAAATAGTTATGTTAAATTGTGTTTATGATACTGAGGGAACCTAAACAAAAATTCCTAAATTCAAGTTAAAGATATTTAAGGTTTCATTCTCGAACAGGTCTACAGTTGTAGTAATTTTTACTGTCTCATCCCACCAACATTTCGTCTACTGTGTTGGCTACTGTTTGTAACCTATTTTTACTGTCTGAATCCGCCGATATTTCGACTTCTGTGTTGGCTATTGTTTCAAACCTATTTTTACTTTCTCATCCCACCAACATTTCGATTTCTGTGTTGGCTGTTGTTTGTAAGCTATTGTTTCTCTTCCCAACATTTCGACATCTGTTTTGGCTATTGTTTGAAACCTGTTTTTACTTTCTCAACCAACCAATATTTCGACTTTTATGTTGGTAAATACTACACTTTTAATGCATTTGTTTTTTTGACGAAAGCGAAAGTATTTATACTCTTCAAAAAAGGTAATTTAAAATGCAAATGTCAGTACCAATGATTGGAACAGAGATCAGCTTTCAAAAATGACTGCCTAGGAAGGAACATTCAGGGATGCACAACCTAAATCCCAAACGCAGCCAAAAACGTGTCCGTACAATACGCAGTGTCCACGTACACGTGGTTTGGCAGTCATTTTAATACAAATTCAAAAGTAAAAAACAAATCTGATAACTTAAGAAAGTCTGAATATGAATACGTCACATCTGTATGAGCCTAAACCATATCCGTTGACAGACTACTGTACATCAATTCTACCTTCACCTGACTTCGAGATAAACATTCGTGACATCTTGAACTGGACATGACAACCAGATCTTTGACCAATAAGACAGAGAAATCACGGTACAGAAAGGCTATAGCCTACGATGGTCTAAAGAGCTGTCGCAGTCAGCAGAAGTTTGCAAGACATGAGGGTGTGTTTTCATCAGACAAGGGGCGTTGTTACTGTGTAGATATTGTTACGTGACACTGATGTAATCATCCACTATTTTGCCAAATCTCCATTCGACTCTGCATTCTGCAGAGATACGGCCATGATCAAGTATTATGGTTTTATTGTTCAGATTCAGTAACATTTGTTTTCATATTAAGTTTACAGAAATTACAGAATGCCTGTATTTCAGTCAATTAATTAGCGTCACTGATTTGATAATGTCCTGACACAGCAAAGATACACATTTAAGGTGGATGCTTTGTCTGACGTTTGGAAACCAATTAGTATTAATGTTATTGTCATGGCCTTCCCTAGTTGCATTACTAATATTTGTTATATAAACGTACGATTTATTACTAAACATTATAACCTTTAGGATTTCCCCAGGTGAACATTCAGCCATTGTTCTAATAACATACATAGTATATGTAATCGTAGGAGAAGTAGCTTAGGCGCACACATACCAATTGTTGTAAAGCAATATGTAGTTTATGTAATTTTGATAAAACCATCAGCTGTACTTAAAACATATACAGATGAAGTGGTGCCAGTTCTGGGCTAAATTGATGTGATGGTTAAGAATGGGAAAAAAGGAAAAGGTTTTGCCTTTAATTGTTGTTAAAGGAAAGGGACCCTCACTGTTTGGAAGGAGTTGGTTCCAAAGTATTAAACTGGACTGGAACAGTATTAAACTTACCAAAGCTTCGAAGAGTTATTCAGTAAATATTCAAATATTCAATCTTTTCAGACAAATTGGGGACAGTGAAAGGCATATAGCCATATATGCATATATATATATATGTGTGTGTGTGTGTGTGTGTGTGTGTGTGTGTGTGTGTGTGTGTGTGTGTGTGTTGAATAACGCCATGCAGCTGTGAAAACCAAGGAAACATCTTTAAATTTTGAAACCTGTGAAAACAATGCTGCCGTGCAGACAGAAAGAGTTATACTTGCAAGTTTTCCAATTATACTGTCATGACATCTCAGGCTAAATATCATCAAGGTTTTAAAATGCCTCAGAGTAAAGTAGTAAAATCTCTTTAAAGAAACAACAACAAAAACCACGACAAAGGAGATGTAGGCAACAATGTAAAGAAAAAACGATGCCAAAAAAAAAATGTCTATGTGTACTATAACAAATTCAGAGAAAGGCATTATGTTTCAGGACATTTTGAAGTGAAAAAATAACCTGTGTAATGTCATAACAGCCAATCAAAAAGAGATGTATTCCTATGACCGCCAATCGTTAAGTGATAATGTCAGGATTTTTTATTTTGTTGGTATACCATTTCTATCTTTCATACCAGACAACGTTCTGCCATTTCGTCATTGGTCATTTTGAAACTTTAAGTTTAATTTCTCAGATGGCGAAAATATTTCATCTCATCGTAACGAAATTAAGTTAAAAGTCTACGTTGAACCATATCCAAAAAAGATTGCTCCCACGTTTCACATTCCTGTGAAATGGGACCGTACGTACTACCACCAGAATTGGTTGTTTGAAAAAAACTAACAATCAACCCACTGAGAAGCAGAAAATTAATTTCCTATTGACCTGATGAAAAATAGCATCTCCGACGTTATCATGCTAGCAACGTAGATGTTATCAGGAAGTAATATGATAACACTTGAAATTATCAGCGACATGTTATGGGGTCACACAGAAAGTGTGTTTGCATGATAGTGCAGGTTATCAAAGCAAGTCATTTATAGGTTGATTGACATGTGGTTGGGTCAGTTTGGCTTATATAGCTACGAAGCTCAATTTTGTTCAACTTTAATCCAGATATCTATAGACCATTAAACATAAAATAATCATCTATATTCCCGAAACTCGTTGTATGTGATCAAGTTTGGAAGAGCTAATCATAACAGGTTAACATTTATTGCAGTTCCTTGCAAACTAAAGTGTGAAAATGGCGGAAGTCCTGATGATGTCTGTGAGAAGTGTAACTGCATTGGAAATTGGATAGGGAGTACATGTGGTAAGTTTGTGCATCGTACCTGACTCCATTTTAAGTATTTTTTTATCAATCATTCCATTTAGTTTGCATTAGAAAGAAACACAATCTGTTTTTATGTGGATTATGAAAAGATCCCTTGCTGCTAATGGAAAAACGAAGCAGTCTTCCTCTGAAGACTACGAGTAAAAATTACCAAGTGTTTCACATCTAATAGCCAATAATTTATGAGTCAGTGTCCTCTAGGGTTGTTGTTAAACAAAACAAACTTTCACTCTAAAATGCATTATGAGAGTACTTCTAAAGCAATATATATTCTCTACCGAATGTTCGTATCTCCTAAGTTCAAGCGTCATAACTCTTCCAAAAATTGGTAAATCGCCATAAAAATCATTTTTCATCTATAATAGAGCAGTTGCTAAACCAAAAAATCATGCACTTTTGAGAAGTATATCGTTTGGCACGATTATATGTTGACTCATTGTGAAAAAATTTGGATATGGATCAAAGTCAGCAGCCACCCATGGAGCCCGTGGCGGCCATTTAGAAAAATGGCAGCCAATCCAATACTTTAATCTTAAATAACAGCAGAACTATTCCAGTTAGGTGTCGTGTATGTATTGAAAACTTATAGGAAGTCATATATTGTCGATCCATTCATGACCTTGAAATGATGATAAGGATATTTTCAAGGTCAAATTCTGTATTTTGCTATTTTTCAGTGCGTTAAGCAGGGCATGCACGTGCTTTAAGCAGGGTATACACGTGCGTTAAGCAGGGTATCCACGTGCATTAAGCAGGGTATACACTTGCTTTAAGCAGGGCATGCACGTGATTTAAGCTAGTTGGTAGTCATATGAATATGGGTTCCAGGTAAAAGTCACAAGGGTTGTCTAGGACTGAATCTACATGATTTTGCCACTGATTACTAGGACAAGTTATAAATGATGTGTTTAAATTCTGTTTAGTTCTTATGTTGTAAAAAAAAATACCATTTAGAATTTGAATATTAAAACGACAGCCCTATAGTTTTTAAACACTACAATACTTCTGGAAACAACAACAACATCCCTCGTAGAAGCAGAGGGCTGTCCACATTAGGCTGGACTTCTTACACTTTATAATTGACCCCTCCGTATGACGAGTTAACCACGCCCCCCCCCCCCCCCCCCCCCCCCCGTGACACGTAATGCAACTGTAAGGTTAGACAAACATTCAATAATGGCTGCCAATTCGCATAGGTCGATAGCAAAATCAACCGATCTGCCGATTAAGTTTTCGCCTTAATGTATTTAGAAATATCGTTGTTTAATTAAAAAGCGGACAGGAGGAGACATTCAAATGTTTCACTACAATGACAACGTGATTTAAATCGACGAAACCATTTTTACTTCAGTAAATCGAACTCGAAGCACAAGAACCCGGAAGTGACAAACGTCGAATGCAAGCAAAAGATTTAAAATATCCTATGCTAACTGTTATTGTCAGGGCTAATAAATTAAAATGTCTGTTTGTTTCTTTTTTCTTCTTTTTCATATTAATTTTTGTTGTTGTTGTTCGACTTTTATATTACTGGAATCCCAATATGCCGAGGAACAAGAGTATAGAAGGTGCAGCGACGACCCAGCCTCGACCTGTTTAAAAATATGGCATCTTTATTTTTGGTCGGGTTGCGTTAAATGTTTTTGTTTTTTAAAAAAGGGTGGGGGGCCGTGAGCAGTAACATTAAAATACAAGGCGTGTGGGAATGCTATCAGTGTACCATAATTTTATGCACGAATGGTGCACAAATTGGGAAATATATCTTGCTGCCAAGAAAAAGAAAAATAATTCTATGACAATGACAATGACAAAGAGATTTACGTGCACATTCAGACCAAGCTGTTGTAGCACACGCCTATCCTGGCCAGGACAGGAAAGGGTTGGGGGAGGGTTGTAGAGAGGGAACACCTGCATCAGTCCAATGTTGGTGACAGGCGGAGGGTATTTGGTGCTATGGAATTTTGAAAGTCCCGTAGGATTATGTCAAAGAGGAAGAGGTGCGCGTTTTACATGAAGGAAATTTGGCGCATTTTTGATGGTCGTTCTAATTGAAATAGTGAAGAGAGCCAATAGGTTTTGCTTTTCGTATTCCGAAAGTGGCTCTTTATTATGAACGTCTTGGTGCTGTAGGGTGTCTCTCTAGGTTGCCCATAGGGCCCTTAGAAAGGGCCTGATCTCTTCTGATCGTGGCATGACGACCCAGGGGAGACTCAAGCAATTGTGTGTGTTGGACGAGGTAGAGGCGTTGGTGGAGAGCTTGATGTTGGAAGCGTGTTGCCGATGCTGTTGCCGTGGAGGTGGAGTAGGTTCGTCCGTTTTGCCCAAGGTCCTGCCAGCGCCAAGGAAAGTTTTATTCTGGGTTTGGGGGAAGGGGCTGGTATTCTTTTGTCCAGTCCCTTCTGGGTGCAGTGCAGTGGTGTACTCGGAGCCGGTTTCTTTTGTCCGACTCCTTATTGGAGTACGTGCTGGGCCATTATTTGGTTTTGCGTATGGACGGGTGCATTGTTATCATTAGTCAATGCACCCTATGATATGCTGAGAGTGCCGTGTTCGTGTTTACCTATTGTTTGTGTTATGGTTGTTCTTATTGTATCGAGTCCTTATTCTATGTTTCCAACGGCTGATCAAAGCCACCCATCCCCCCCCCCCCCCTTTCCTTGAATTGCATAGTGAATGCAAGGAGGTGGGGGGTTATTAGTTACTCTAGCTAGCTAATTTGAAGGGGATTTCCCTTATAGTGTGAGTGTAGTTTTTAAAAAAGCCTAGTGCTTTGCATATGATAATTTTTAGGTAGTAGGTACCATTCATTCACAACAGTCATACGAGTATCGATGGGTATGCCTCCCGGTCCCACCCTGGGCCCCCTGGGGGAGTATGAATATCTAGTTATTTAGGTAAGTGGTTAGCTAATCTTACTTGTATCTTGTTTTCTATCGGCCATCGTCTGGTCTGTTTGTAGCGACTATTACTCACCTTTGTCTGCTGTGAAAGGAATTGTATCTACTACCTTACATACATAAAGTGCATAATAACATTTGATAATTTTTTAATAAACAGTCCTCAGTTATGTACAGTTTTCCGGTCGTTGATTGGTTATATCGTTCAGTTGATGTTTCTGAAAGAGAGATGGTGTAATTAGTGAAAAATAATTCTCATAACTGTTTACTTTTATAACAACACAAGGAATATGCACACTTTAACAGCAACTCGCAGCATTTTCAAACAAAAAAGTAAGAAAAACGTGGTATTTTGAAGAAAAAGTAGGAAAAATACCAAAAAGTATGAAACGGTAGGATCACTGGACATCCTGTAAAATATTTGCCAATTAAGCCAGTACAATACAGTGATTAAATAAATAATAAACTCATATGTTGTGGCAACAACCGTTGGAAATCAAACAAAGCTCAATCCAACCCAATCTCTTCGCTCACCCCCCCCCCCCCCCCCCCCCCAATAGTTATCCTACTGTCAGCACAATATGTATTCACAAATATTTATCTGTTCTAGAGGCATAGGCAGATAAAAATTGGTACTAAGTATTATAAGACAACCTATGCTTACAGAGCAATAATAATTACACAAAAAAAAAAATTATTTAAAAAATGTATGTGTAAAAAAAAAAAATAATACTAAAAAAAAATTTTTTTTAAAAAGGAGGCAAAATTATATATTACACTAGTTTAACATGAAACTAAACCACAGATTGCAGTTCGCACAATTTGTTTAATATTTATTATAAGAATACTTCCAAACATTTTCTTTTTTCTCAAAGAGAGGGTCTTTACATATTAATCCCCATGCAGTCTGGTACAGGTAAATATATTTATTCAAAAATGTATCTTTCTGTGGCATCTATCTCCAAATCCTCGAAACTTGTACAGTCAACTGAGCAATTAAGGATTACCATTTGATGGGTGGTGTCAAACTGAATCCCAAGTCTTGGAAGTCTGAAAAAACACAAAAAAACGTACAAAATATTGTATTAAATGAAATTGTTGAAAGTGTTTCATTTTCAGCAGCAATTTCACTCCCTGCCCCAGTTTTTTCTTTCACATATCAGTTGAAACTGTTTTATTATTTCTATCATTATGTTCTCAATATCAAGATGCAATGTAATTTGTTTAATAGTTTGTCTTCAGAATCTCATTTTCGACATTTAATCAATGACTCCACATCCTCTGGTCCAGTTGCTGAAATATATATAAAAAAAACATGTTAAGTATTTCACATCCATTTGAAGAAGTACATTAGTCTGTAACTTAATTACATATCGTATTAATTTAAAGTTTAATTTAATTTTAGGAAACAATTTTTTAACAGGAAACAAAATCAGTGTGACTAAACAAAGTATAAAATTAAAAAGTATAGCAGTAAATTAAGAAAAGTAGTAAACAATGTATTTAACTTTGATGATGTTATTTGATTTGTATAAGAAAGTTGCACAAAGCTACATATAAGATGACATGTGGAAGAAGAAAAATGCTTTACTAAAATTTGGGGTATAAAATAATGATGAAAAACAAAACTACTGTCTCCAAAAGAAAATCATATTTAGGGTAGGTAATAAAAACAAAAGAGATGTAAGTGCCTCATATAGGTGGTTATGGGTTTGAAATGTTTTCAAATTAAGGTTAGGACATTACATTTCAAGCACATGACCAATTATAAACAGCAGTTCTTTTACTATCATTTATCTAAACATTAAAATATATATCTATTAATTTCCAAGATTTTAGGGTACACAAGTTTAACCTCAGTACCCTTTGGCAGAAACCATTAAGTTGAAAATTCTAAGAATAACAATAAAGGAATAATAAAATGTCTTACCAGTATTTATTATAAATTACCCAAGATTGGTAATTGATCTGCTGTTAGGTGAGGAATTGTTTTAATATATATTATGGTAAAATTGGGTTGTTTTAATTGAGGGGTGGGGTGGAGGGGGACTAATGGATAAGTTAAAGTTTATTTTATTTAAAGACACCACTAGAGCACATTGAATTATTAATCATCAGCTATTGGATGTCAAACATTGTGTACTTTTGACATGTATAGTCTAGAGTGAAACTGCTACATTAGTAGTGTAGTACACGTGTAGTTTAAGCATATAGCTTTTATGTAACTAATGTTTAATTTCAGGTTCTTAGAGGAGTATGTACCTTTAAGTATGGTATTTAGTATGTATTTCATTAATGTTTATTTTCAGGCTGTAACAACTACAGGTTGAACAACATATCACTATAATTAACATTTTATCACCTTTTTCTAGTATTGCCCTGTACCTGTGATGTTTTCGTGTATGCTGGTCACCCACGCGTGACCACATCAGTGCAGTCAGTGTGAGCTCTTTTGGTAGCCATAGCTACAATACAAACACCCAAGCTATCTTTAAACTTTGACCCTTGTCTCTTTCTCTCCCATTGGATAATTAACACTCACCTGTATCAGCATGCTTTCTTTGGACTGACCAGACAGGACAGAATTATTTAGTATTTGGAGAAACAAGTTCAGATCAGAGAGAAATAGTAGAAGTTTAATTTAAAGGTTTCCCCAGTTGTTATGGAATATATCAACACAATGCCTACGTGTAATTCATATGGGTGTTTCTTGTGTATTATGTTTACATGAATAAAAGATGATGCCCTAACCCGTAGCTGGTGTTGTGAACTTTGTTGAACCTAGCTTCACGCACAAAATACAGACTGCTACAGTAGCCAGGTATCTTATATATATATATATATATATATATACACCACCCAACAGACAGAATAGCACATACCACAGTCTTTGATATACTAGTCGTGATGCACTGGCTTAAATCGAATAAAACCGAGAAACCGTAACCGGTAGATCTGTTCCGATTGCAAAAAAAACACAATTATTTTTTCTTTTCTTTTTTGCTTCAAAACATTTCAGGGTCCCTACATAAAATGTGCCTAATTTTTAACTTTCCAAACAATACTTCCTTATCCCCCTAAAGTTCACAACCATATAGGTTACTCCCTCCCCCTTCCCCCCCCCCCCCCCCCCACATACACACACGCACAAAAGCACATACACACACTCACGCCAACACACATGCAAACAAAAAGAAAAGGAAAAAAGCTAAGACTTCCAAACGTTCCAACATGCTTGTTAATACTATCACTAACCTAACTTAAAGACTGAATTAACTGAATGCTGGAACGATCGGAAGTCTTGCCAAAACGTTTATTTTCGCCATTTGTCTGACTGTGTGCAGTTTAACGATGGATTCTTAACAAAAATATATACATCGAAGACTGATTAAATGAGTCAGTAAATTCCATTACATTAGAGGGAAAGTGATTCTTAAACTCTTACCTTCGTAGAATTTATATATCAGTTGAATTTTGATGGATTTCGGCAAAACTTCACTTTCAATACCATGTGACGGTTTCGCAGAAAAACACTGATTTTACGTCAATCGTAGGCTCCGCATAGTTGTCATCGCTGTTAACACTTGTCAGCAGAAGTATATGTTTACTATGATTATAATTCATTTGGAGGAGACAATTATTTTAACTAATTTTAATGCTAACTATACAAAAACGTTACACATCGAAAAAAATTATGTTGTCTAACCTAATGGCGTCCAAACAAAGTTTGGCCCGCGGTTTTTGAACCGCGAAACATGATAGGTCCAGCGCGGTTGTCAATCACGCCGTACGGAGGGGTCAATTATCTGCAGGCCGTCTTACATCCACAGTCAATAAGTTCATAGCACATATGTTTTGATGAATCGTTCATCACATAAGGGCTTGCTTCACAAAACCTAGAAAACATGATCTATGATGTCCATGGTATAGATTGTGAGAATATCTGCCTATATGTTCCTCCGGCTGGACCAGTAGGGAACTAATAAATATAGTGTAGTCATTTTCTGGAGAACATCCAATAGCTGATGAATAATAAATCAATGTGCTCTAGTGGTGTCATTAAACAAAAACAAACCTATTTCAGGAGAATGTGGAGCAACTTGTTTGTATGGTGGTACACTGCTTGCAATGTGCTCTGGATGCATATGCCGTTCAGGATTCAAAGGACCCAGTGCGGTGAGTCTGGTAAGTACAAATATAATATTGTTTTATTGTTCATCAACAAAGAGTAATCCAACTATTCAGGCTGCTTATTTAACATGATTTCGTCCTTCTGCAAATCACAGATTGTGGGTCGGAAGCATAAGTTTAAGAGACTGAATCACAAAATGTTTATGTTAAATTGTGTTTATGATACTGGGGGAACCTAAACAAAAATCCCTAAATTCAAGTTAAAGATATTTAAGGTTTCATTCTCGAACAGGTCTACAGTTGTATTAATTTTTACTGTCTCATCTCACCAACATTTCGACTTCTGTGTTGGCTATTGTTTGAAACCTGTTTTTACTTTCTCAACCAACCAATATTTCGACTTTTATGTTGGTAAATACTACACTTTTAATGCATTTGTTTTTTTTTCACGAAAGCAAAAATATTTATATTTGTACTCTTCAAAAAAGGTAATTTAAAATGCAAATGTCATTACCAATGATTGGAACAGAGATCAGCTTTCAAAAATGACTGCTTAGGAAGGAACATTCAGGGCTGCACAACCTAAATCCCAAACGCAGCCAAAAACGTGTCCGTGCAACACGCAGTGTCCACGTACACGTGGTTTGGCAGTCATTTTAATACAAATTCAAAAGTAAAAAACAAATCTGATAACTTAAGAAAGTCTGAATATGAATACGTGACATCTGTATGAGCCTAAACCATATCCGTTGACAGACTACTGTAAATCAATTCTACCTTCACCTGACTTCGAGATAAACATTCGTGACATCTTGAACTGGACATGACAACCAGATCTTTGACCAATAAGACAGAGAAATCACGGTACAGAAAGGCTATAGCCTACGATGGTCTAAAGAGCTGTCGCAGTTAGCAGAAGTTTGCAAGACATGAGGGTGTGTCTTCATCGGACAAGGCGTGTTGTTACTGTGTAGATATTGTTACTTGACATTGATTTAATCATCCACTATTTTGCCAAATCTCCATTCGACTCTGCATTCTTCAGAGATACGGCCATGATCAAGTATTATGGTTTTATTATTCAGATTCAGTAACATTTGTTTTCATATTAAGTTTACAGAAATTACAGAATGCCTGTATTTTAGTCAATTAATTAGCGTCATTGGTTTGATAATTTCCTGACACAGCAAAGATACACATTTAAGGTGGATGCTTTGTCTGACGTTTGGAAACCAATTAGTATTAATGTTATTGTCATGGGCTCCCCTAGTTGCATTACTAATATTTGTTATATAAACGTACGATTTATTACTAAACATTAGAATCTTTAGAAGTTCCCGAGGTGAATATTTAGCCATTGTTCTAATAACATACATAGTATATTTAATCGTAGGAGAAGTGGCTTAGGCGCACACATACCAATTGTTCTAAAGCAATATGTAGTTTGTGTAATTGTGATACAACCATCAGTTAATATATATTAGTATGCATGTCCCTGTTCTGAAATCCTGGAATATATTCAACAATGGAAGTCTTTAGTCATTTTAACCTAAAATAATATTATATTCCAATTGTGTAAACTGTATAATAACTATGCATAATGGTATTGAAATAGCATCGAAGAAATTATGGACTTGTTATTATTTGTGATAATAATAATGAGAATAAAGAATAAAGTAAAATAGCATTTTGATTCTTAATTCCAGCACTGAACATGGATGCCAAATTATGTCATTGTATTGCATTCCACCTATTTGATCTCTGTTTTCTCTTCATGTCTCATAGCCTTATAATGTAACTGGTCGCATGCATATGGCAAAATGGTGTCAAAGAAATTAGTTCAATGAGAGTGATCGTCCTTGCATGGGTACTCAAGTCCTGTGAATGGACTCGAGTCTTGCTAGACACAGTCCATGCCCGAGTACTCGAGTAATCTTGGAGACCCTAATGTGGACTGTTATTTTGTAGAGGATGAGGAATCTTCTGGTCCTGATTGGTTATTGATCGTTATAATCTGTATTGGGTGTCTTGTCTTCCTCATGTTGATCATCATCGGCATCATATGTTGGAGGTAAGTATACCAATCAACACAAAGAGATCACTGAATACTGACAAACAATCTCGTTGCCAAACCCCCGGGCAAGTGGAATATGACGGTGGGGCAAGTGATGTGCACAGTCTAGCTTGCCGGTAGGCAAGTAAACTATTGAATATTTAAATTTCAAATACAGTAATAAAATTGCGATTTTGTAAAGCATTATTTCAATAGCAATGTTTCTCCTATTTCTGTATCTACCAGTGACTTCAGACTAAATAGCTGAGAAATTACGATAGGTAATGAATAAGTCAACATGTTAGTATTAATGACCCAGAGAGATAATTAACAGCGAGACGAAATCATCCCTTGCATTTTTTATACGGTATCTCTATGCAAAACATTGATGGTGGTGGTACCTGTGTTCAATGATATTACTAACCTGTAGCGACGGGTCAATAGCCCTGTCAATTATGTACGAAGTAGTACCCACATCAAAACAAAATTGTTTTCTTTATATAAGTATTTGTTCATATAAGTGTACAAGTCTTTAGTTTTCATAGTTGGTAACTGGGTTATTACATGACATTCATGGAATCATCCACTTTATAGTTCGACTCTGCAGGTTTAATGTGTCCTTTATTTTTGTCCATGTAATTAGTTCCTGTGTATACATATGATTTATAAGGTTTATTTTATCCAATTAAAATGTTTTTCCTGCATGAATGTATTTTAGGATAGTGCGAAAGAGCTTCCAACCATTGTTCAATATTGTAAAGATGTATTTAATCTATATCATATTCATGTATGTTGTTTTTATTATATAGCTTATAAGTTGTAAAATATAACTGGGTTTTTTAAATGGTCGAAGATTTGAAATTAGCCAAAAAAAAGTAAGTTTCAAAATATTAAAATCAGAAAAATTATTGGTGCACCTGTTATTTATTTCTCCTAAGAAATTGTACTAAAAGATAGTTTGCATACTATATACATTAGCGTATATTAACATTAAAATTGATTAAGTCAGTAATAGGGTGTTGATTTGTGTCCAGACAGACAACCAAGAATATTCTTCAAATGTGTTCTAACACAAAACCAGGATTATTCAGTAATAGGTTGTTCTGATGCTTCGGCGATAACGACAACTCGATCGTCTTGTCGGGTTGGTGTTTACTGGCAGCAGACTAAATTATTTTGGGACAATTAAGATATTGAATCAGGCGTTAGACTGTCGGTCCGGATTGTGCTGAGAAAAGACTTGATTGTCCGCTGTATTCTTGGCTGTATTCTTGGTCTGCGCTGCAATACAGTCTGATGCGATCATTGGCACTATGCCCACCAATCACTGCACATCGTCTGATCATGTGATATCAGTCATGATGGCGGCCTGGTTCAATTCTAAAACAGAGAGCGAACTAATTGAACTGTGGAGGCAGCACACCACATGCAAATATAGGCAGACATAAGAGTTGTGCTGTTTTTGCACCTCGCATGCATGGGTACGTGGAACTTTGTCCATTGGATATTTGACATTTGTTCGATCATAACCCGAGAATTGTACTTTAGGTCAAGATATATTTTTGCAACAAATGTAATTATTGATTCCAGTACGTAAGAGTTATCCCTCTTAGCCTAATGATATGATCAGCGGCCAGATAGTTTTACCCTACTAATTTACATAATGAATCATTAATACATGTTATAAATATAACACCATGTGCATACATCATGTGCATATATAATAATTAGTAGCCAATCAACATATACAATTAATCAAACATAGTGGAAGGGGGATATAGCGGAAGAGGGGTATACCAAAGGGGTAATATACTACTTTAATATTATTACCAGCTTTATATCGGTATATTATAACCCCCAGCAGTCTTATATCAGTATAATATTACTAGGGAGGCAGGACTTTGGGGGGAAATGTTATACCTTTATACGGGGGCTCTTGTAATCGGCAGTAAAAACAGGAATATTCCAAGACAGTAATAGGGTATTGATATGTGTTCTAACAGAAAACAAGGAATATTCAAAGCCAGTACCAGAAAACCAAGAATATTTCCAAGTCAGTAATAGGGCATTGATCTGTGTTCTAACAGAAAACCAAGAACATTCCAATTCAGTAATAGGATACTGATCTGTGTTGTCGCAGAAAATCAGGAGTATTCCAGGCAAGTAATAGGGTATTGATCTGTGTTCTGACAAAAAACCCAGGATTATTCCAAATCAGTAACAGGGTATTGATCTGTTTTCTAAACGAAAATCAGGACTGTTCCAAGTCGGTAATAGTTTAATATTTGCATTCTTACAGAAGACGTCGACAACAAGCTACAGACGGGCAGACCAATATACAATTTGAAGATGCAGGGTAAATCATGCTGTTACTATTACCACCACCACAACCAGCACAGCACCACAGCTACCAGTATCATCACCATTATTACTACTATCACTACAACTACTGCCATCACTACTACCACTACTACTATTATCGACACAACTACCACCAGTATCACCATCTGGCACTACTATTTACTACTGCTATTACTACTACCACCACTACTAGTACTACTAATAATATCACTACTTCCACTACTACCACAACCATCACGGCACCACAACTACCAATATTACTACTACTAGTTGCTACCATCACTGCTACTATTACCACCATCACTACTACTACTACTACTACAACCACCACTACTATCACCGCTATTATTACTACTACCACTATTACTGATGGCTAATACTGAACTGCTACTACAAATACTACTACCACTATTACTACTACGACCACTTCTACTACTACTACTACTACTACTACCACTACTACTACTATTACTACTACCACTACTAATACTAATATTACTACCACTATTACTACTACTATCACTACTACTGCCACTAATACTACTACTACTACTGTCACTAATACTACTACTCCTACTACCACCACTAATACTACTACTACTACTGCCACTAATACTACTACTCCTACTACCACCACTAATACTACTACTACCACTACTACTACTACTACTACCACCACTACTACTTTACTGACAGTGCTACTGCTACTATTACTACTACTACCACCACCACTAATATGACTACTATTACTGTTACTACTACAACTACAACTATTACTTCTAGTACTGAGCTCTATACCACTCACACACACCCTCCCGTTTCGCCTGTCTTATTGTGACAAAAGCTGATGAAGATTTCTTTGTTGATAGACTATTCATCAACCACCCAAACCTGGATCAGGATTCTATGAAATGGTGCAATGAACATTATACACATGTTTAAGTCATATTGAAATATGAATATATAACTGCTTCCTCAGGTCACTGGCATCTTTCGATGCATTCTATATGTGATAGAGTTATGCCCTCACAGTACGTGTGAGAGATGAATACCCTCTCATGAACACATTCAGTTCGTGTAATAGATATCATGTGTGCCCTCTCATGAACACATTCAGTATGTGATATAGATGTGTGCCCTCTCATGAACACATCCAATGCGTATTATAGATGTGTGCCCTCTCATGACCACATCCAGTACGTGTTTTAGATGTATATCCTCTCAGGAACACATCCAGTATGTACGATAGATGTATACCCTTTCATGACCACATCCAGTATGTGTGATAGATGTTTGCCATACCATGAACACATCCAGTGTTTGTGATAGATGTGTGCCCTCTCATGAATAAATTCTGTGCGTGTAATAAATGTGTGTCCTCTCATAACCACATCCAGTACGTGTGATAGATGTATATCCTCTGATGAAACACACCCAGTACGTCTTGTAGATGTATGCCCTCTCATGGACACATCCTGTGTGATAAATGTGTGTCCTCTCATGAGTACATGCAATATGTGAGATAAATGTGTGCCCTCAAAGGAACACATCCAGTATGTGTGATAGATGCATGTCCTCTCATGAACATCTCCAGGTGAACTAGGAGGATGTGTCCAAGACATTTGTAGTAAGTTTGGCAGAGGTTATTGCGTGTAGTAGGGTTGCAGGCGTGTCTGCAGGGGATGGCGCAGCGTGATTTGGGAGTCAAACTCCCTGTACTCAAATCACATTTTCTTATCTTTTTTAACAAATATATTTCGGGTGAGCACTACCTCATCACCAAACATATTTGCTGCCACTGTCTACACCTTCACAGCATAATATTCTGGCAACGCAGCTGGGTTAACTGGCTGACAGCTCTATGCTTTGTGGCAGTCTTCATTGTATACTTATATCATATTTCCTTCACTGTGCATGTGTGCATCAATGACAGTGTTTGATTATTAATACACAGACTTTACGTTTTAGGCAACACAAAGTATATACCACTTTTTTAAGGTTTCTTCGATGTTAAAGTATTCAGTATTAAGAACTTTCTGTTAAAATTATATATTTTGGCAAACCCAGTAAGCAACCAGCAAGTGTTATTAATAAGCTCCCCACTTCCCAACATTTAATTTGCTTGCAGACCCATAACAACAAAGTATTTTACAATGCTAAAACAGTGGTCGGTTTTCTCGTGAATATGGGGGGAAAAAAGATTTCACAAAAATTGTTCACAAACGTATGTCAAATATTTGATACAATATAAATGGAAAGATTTTTCGAATAATTCATAATAAATGTATGTGTGGTCATGTGCTAGGAAAGATAACAATTTGTCAGTATTATTCTTATATGATATAAGATGAGATAGAGAGAACATTACTCCTCTTATGTTCACTGTATGTAAATGATTTACAAGACTTTGTACTATTCTGACAATGTAAGCGTATTACTATCAACAAACCTATTTAAATATTGGATTAACTATTTTTATTATACTCAACAAAATTAATTAAAGTCACAGATCCTAGTTTGAACTCGTGAAAATGGACTCCACAAACCTGTAACACATTTACAGAGGCGAATCCTGGGGAATTTTGCAACAGTTATAATTTTATTATATATTAAATTTCATCCCCTCCAAATCTCCCCCAAAGTTCCATTGGCATTCCTCCTCATTCCATTGGGTCCCACCCTAAATGGATTTCTGGATCCGCCACTGATTTAGATAAAATTACAACAGAGTGAAATAAGAGTCTGTGACGTTGACATTGGGGAAATACCCTTACAAATAGACTAGAGCTCGACTCTCTAACCAGTACTTCTCAAAAGTACAATATGAAAAATTTAATTTGTCGTATTAAAAACACCAGAAATAGTTTCTGCAGAAATAGATCATATAAACAATAAAATCTACATTTCTTGATGTCTGATTTCAATTATTTAAAAATGGCTCTAGTGTTAGTGTTTTGAAACTTGGGTACGTCGCTTTAGGGGTCGGTACACTTTTGGTAGTTCTTTGCTAGTGTTATATTAATTTAGCAAGTTGTGATCATAAATGACTTCCAAATATTGTTTCAATAAAATATGATTTGTGATATATGCTAAATTCTTGCCCAGTGGGTTTTTCATGCATTTATTAAAACTAACAAATTACGCATTCCCCTATGATTTGTTTTCTGGTACTTCGTCCTAACGAAATGCGTCATTGTATTCCCTCTAAATTGTTTAAATTATTAAGTTTAAGTATAATCCACGATGCCGACACCTTACAGCGAAACAAGTCGTTTTGTTTTGTTTTGGTCTGGTTTCGTTTAGTTTGTTGTTGTTGTTTTTTGCGGGGTTGTTGTTGTTTCTGGGTGTTTGTTTTTTTATTTGTTGTTGGGCGGGGGGAGGGGGGGGGAGGTGGTGTTTGTGTTTCTTTTAATATTTAAAAAACCCCACCCAGAAACTACTTACTGGTCCTTAATTAATTTTGTTATACATACGTTTTATGCAGATGATATGGTATTGTTGGGATAGTTGGTAAGAAATGACGATAAAACATGCATAATACATTATGAGCAAGATTGTTATATTTGGAGAAACAATGAAGGATTAGAAGACAGTGTTTTACATGAGTATAATCAAGCATTAAATATGAATGAAAATAAATATCAAGGTATTTGGTCTGACAAATGTAACAAATTTAATTGATGGAAAAAAAGAATCTAATACTAAAAGCCAGAAAAGAGGTATTTTACATACTTCTTTAAAAAAAAATATGTAACATACATTGCCAAATGAACATCAAATAAAGCTATCTAACGCAATATTTGAAATGTTTAAATGTTATTGTTTTGTTTTTGTGTTTGGCTCTTCGATACATCTGCAACTAATTCTCTTCATGTTTAGGCCTGACGCCCTGGGTCACAGCAGAGAGGACACACGTCCGGACCACACTCCAAAGTACGTGCAATAAGTGATTAATTAGACCTAGTGAGCAAAATTCGCTTTGAAGATATTATTGATAGCACTCATACTATTACTACTACTACTACTACTACTACTACTACTACTACTACTACTACTAACACCACTACTATACTACTACTATTACCACTACTACTGCTACTACTATACTACTACTACTGTACTACTAATACTACTACAACTACTACTACTACTACTACTACTACTACTAGTACTGCTACTACTACTGCTTCTTCTTCTGGTACTACTATCACTACTGCTACTACTACGACCACTTCTACTACTACTACTACTACTACTACTACACCTACTACTACTATTACTACTACCACTACTACTACTACTACCACTAGTACTACTACTATCACTACTACTGCCACTAATACTACTACTCCTACTGCCACTAATACTACTACTCCTACTACCACCACTAATACTACTACTCCTACTACTGCCATTAGTACTCCTACTACCACCACTAATACTACTACTACCACTACTACTACTACTACCACCACTACTACTTTACTGATAGTGCTACTGCTACTATTACTACTACTACCACTAATATGACTACTATTACTGCTACTACTACAACTATTATTTCTAGTACTGAGCTCTATACCACCCAAACACACCCTCCCGTTTTGCCTCTCACGTCCATAGATTTTTATTGTGACAAAAGCTGATGAAGCTTTCTCTGTTGATAGCCTATTCATCAACCACCCAAACCTGGATCAGGATTCTATGAAATGGTGCAATGAACATTATACACATGTTCAAGTCATATTGAAATATGAATATATAACTGCTTCCTCGGGTCACTGGCATCTTTCGATGCATTCTATATGTGATAGAGTTATGCCCTCTCTTGAACGCATCCAGTACGTGTGAGAGATGTATGCCCTCTCATGAACAAATCCAGTACGTGTGGTAGATGAATACCCTCTCATGAACACATCCAGTTCGTGTAATAGATGTCATGAACACATTCAGTATGTGATATAGATGTGTGCCCTCTCATGAACACATCCAATGCGTATTATAGATGTGTGCCCTCTCATGACCACATCCAGTATGTGTGATAGATGCATGTCCTCTCATGAACATCTCCAGGTGAACTAGGAGGATGTGTCCAAGACATTTGTAGTAAGTTTGGCAGAGGTTATTGCGTGTAGTAGGGTTGCAGGCGTGTGTGCAGGGGATGGCGCAGTGTGGTTTGGGAGTCAAACTCCCTGTACTCAAATAACATTTTCTTCTCTTTTTAACAAATATATTTCGGGTGAGCACTACCTCATCACCAAACATATTTGCTGCCACTGTCTACACCTCCACAGCATAATATTCTGGCAACGCAGCTGGGTTAACTGGCTGACAGCTCTATGCTTTGTGGCAGTCTTCATCGTATACTTATATTATATTTCCTTCACTGTGCATGTGTGCATCATTGACAGTGTTTGATTATTAATACACAGACTTTACGTGTTAGGCAACACAAAGTATATACCACTTTTTAAGGTTTCTTCGATGTTAAAGTATTCAGTATTAAGAACTTTCTGTTAAAATTATATATTTTGCCAACCCAGTAAGCAACCAGCAAGTGTTATTAATAAGCTCCCCACTTCCAAACATTTAATTTGCTTGCAGACCCATAACAACAAAGTATTTTACAATGCTAAAACAGTGGTCGGTTTTCTCGTGAATATGGGGGAAAAAAAGATTTCACAAAAATTGTTCATAAACGGATGTCAAATATTTGATACAATATAAATGGCAAGATTTTTCGAATAATTCATAATAAATGTATGTGTGGTCATGTGCTAGTAAAGATAACAATTTGTCAGTATTATTCTTATACGATATAAGATGAGATAGAGAGAACATTACTCCTCTTATGTTCACTGTATGTAAATGATTTACAAGACTTTGTACTATTCTGACAATGTAAGCGTATTACTATCAACAAGGTTGATTTACAAACCTATTTAAATATTGGATTAACTATTTTTATTATACTCTACAAAATTAATTGAAGTCACAGACCCTAGTTTGAACTCGTGAAAATGGACTCCACAAACCTGTAACACATTTACAGAGGCGGATCTAGGGGGGGGGGGGGGGGGCCCCCCTCCCCTAAATTTTGCAACAGTTATAATTTTATTATATATTAAATTTCATCCCCTCCAAATCTCCCCCAAAGTTCCATTGGCATTCCTCCTCATTCCATTGGGTCCCACCCTAAATGGATTTCTGGATCCGCCACTGATTTAGATAAAGTTACAACAGAGTGAAATAAGAGTCTGTGACGTTGACATTGGGGAAATACCCTTACAAATAGACTAGAGCTCGACTCTCTAACCAGTACTTCTCAAAAGTACAATATGAACAATTCAATTTGTCGTATTAAAAACACCAAAAATAGTTTCTGCAGAAATAGATCATATAAACAATAAAATCTACATTTCTTGATGTCTGATTTCAATTATTAAAAAATGGCTCTAGTGTTAGTGTTTTGAAACTTGGGTACGTCGCTTCAGGGGTCGGTACACTTTTGGTAGTTATTTGCTAGTGTTATATTAATTTAGCAAGTTGTGATCATAAATGACTTCCAAATATTGTTTCAATAAAATATGATTTGTGATGTATGCTAAATTCTTGCCCAGTGGGGTTTTCATGCACTTATTAAAACTAACAAATTACGCACTCCCCTACGATTTGTTTCCTGGTACTTCGTCCTAACGAAATGCGTCATTTTATTCCCTCTAAATTATTTAAATTATTAAATTTAAGTATAATCCACGATGCCGACACCTTACAGCGAAACAAGTCGTTTTGTTTTGTTTTGGTCTGGTTTGGTTTGGTTTAGTTTGTTGTTGTTGTTTTTTGCGGGGTTCTTGTTGTTTCTGGGTGTTTGTTTTTTTATTTGTTGTTGGGCGGGGGGGGGGGGGGTGTCTGTGTGTTTCTTTTAATATTTAAAAAACCCCACCCAGAAACTATTTACTGGTCCTTAATTAATTTTGTTATACATATGTTTTATGCAGATGATATGGTATTGTTGGGATAGTTGGTATGAAATGACGATAAAACATGCATAATACATTATGAGCAAGATTGTTATATTTGGAGAAACAATGAAGGATTAGAAGACAGTGTTTTACATGGGTATAATCAAGCATTAAATATGAATGAAAATAAATATCAAGGTATTTGGTCTGACAAATGTAACAAATTTAATTGATGGAAAAAAGAATCTAATACTAAAAGCCAGAAAAAAGGTACTTTACATATACTCTTCAAAAGAAGAAACGCAAAACCACATTGTCGTAACATTTGGAGAATTGATTTAATTATTGAATGGTGAGTCCGATAATTACCAAATGTTGCAGGATTGTTCACAATTCACTCTAGTCCATTGTGAGTAAGTGATAGGACACACCACCAAGGTCAAGGTCATCTGGAGTCAATACCGGGTGTGGCCTCCGCGTGTGTTGACAACTGCCTGGCACCGCCTGCCCATTGAAGCAACCAGAGTACGGATGACGTCCCGGGGGATGGTGGCCCACTCGGCCTGCAAGGCTGCTGCCAGCTCGGGCAGGGTCTGGGGCTGTGGTTGTCGCTGTCGGAGGCGTCGGTCCAACTCGTCCCATAGATGCTCAATTGGGTTCAAATCCTGTGATATCGATGGCCAAGGAAGGACATTAATGTTGTTGTTCTGTAGGAAAGCCGTTGTGAGACGTGCTGTGTGAGGCCTGGCGTTGTCATGTTGGAACACTGCGTTGGCATTGGCCATAACTGGAACGATGTGTGGCCGGAGGATCTGGTCAATGTAGCCCTGTGCATTCAGGTTGCCCTGCACGTGGACCAGGTCAGTTCAGCCAGTGTGTGAGATGGCTGCCCACACCATGACAATACCCCCGCCTAATCTGTCCACTTCCTGCACGCAGTTTGCCGCATAACGTTCACCACGACGCCTATACACGCGACATCTTCCATCATGACGTCGGAGCAGAAATCGGGACTCGTCACTGAACCACACCTGTCTCCATCGCAGTTGAGGCCATTGTCGATGAATCTGGCACCACTGCAGTCGGAGTCGACGGTGTTGTGGTGTTAAGATGACACCTCGAACTGGACGGCTGGCACGAATTCCTACCTCACGTAGGCGGTTCCGTACGGTCTGGTCGGATATCCTGCGCAAACCTGGTATTGCTGCGGCTGTGGAGGTGGCAGTAGTCAATCGTTCCCGAAGGTGGCGTACCCGGATGTAGCGGTCCTGCCCGGGGGTAGTGACCCGTGGTCGACCGGATCTAGGGAGGTCACGTGTTGATCCATGTTGCTGGTAACGGTCCCACAGTCTGGAGATGGTGCTTGGGGACACATGGAATGCCCTGGCAACGGCCGTTCTGGATTCGCCTGCGTCTAGTCGGCCGATGGCATTGTTTCTCTGCGGTTCACTGAGACGTGGCATGTCCTGGATTGTCAACTGTCGGCCAGATACAGAGGCCAGGCAAGCGAACACCCTGCACTTTTATACTGTCGGTGTTCATGTTGCACGTGCAGACAACGCACGTGCAGTGGTGACATGGTTTGCACGTGGCTGCGTTTTTGCGAATATTCACATTTTGGAACTTTATTGTACAGTAGCTGCGTTTTATCGAATGTAACCGTGGGAATGTGTTTGGGACATGCAATGACCTTATATTCACAAAGCATGAAC